>NC_057795.1:385245535-385253556 GCF_018294505.1 Triticum aestivum | reverse complement strand
GGCGGCGCGGGGCTGGCGCGGCTAGGGTTTTGGGGGGCGGCGGCTGGGCCTCGGGCTGGCTCCCCCCCGGCTTATAAAGCCCCGCGGGCCGGGAGTCCTAGACGGACACGGCCCGTAGGTCGGTTGCGTTTTTTTTAAATAATTCCGTGCAGAAAAAAAATACTAAACGGACTCCAAAAATCCCGAAATAAATTTTCCCCGGCTTCTAAAATCAAGCCAGACAAGATGAACATTTATTTGGGGCCTAAATGCATTTTTGGAAAACGCGTATTTTTCCTAAATTCAAATAAAAGGCGAAAACTCCAAAATAAATCTTATTTTATTTTTTTTATTAAATCTTCATTATTTCCTTATTTTGGGAAAGTCATTTTATTCCCTCTCTGAATTTTTGGTAGTAGAAATAATTGAAGATAAAATAAATAAAATCAAATGATCCTATTTTCAAAATTTGAGAAAACTCAAATAAGAAAATAACGAAATCCCCAACTCTCTCCGTGGGTCCTTGAGTTGCGTGGAATTTCTAGGATCGAGCCAACAATGCAACAAAATTATGATATGCAATGATGATCTATGTATAACATTCCAAATTGAAAATTTGGGATGTTACAAACCTACCCCCCTTAAGATGAATCTCGCCCTCGAGATTTGGGTTGGGTAGCAAATAGGTGAGGGTGGTCCTCCTGGGTGTGGTGGCTCCACTGAACCTTGCAAAACTTGATAACCATACTGCGGGTAACTCGGCTGGCATATTCCAGAATCTTAACTGGTTTCTCTTCATAAGTCAAATCATCTTTCAACTGAATCGCTTCCAGAGGCACTGTATCTCTCAGTGGTATATCAGCCATCTCCGCGTGACATTTCTTCAACTGCGAAACATGGAACACATCGTGAACTCCTGACAATCCCTCAGGTAATTCCAACTTGTACGCTACTTCTCCCATGCGTTCCAAAACTTTGTATGGTCCCACAAAACGTGGCGCTAACTTCCCTTTAACTCCAAAACGCTTAACTCCTCGAAGTGGAGATACCCGAAGATAAACTCTGTCTCCGACTTCGTATTCTGTCTCCTTGCATTTTGAATCTGCTAGCTCTTCTGCCTTGACTGAGCTACCTTGAGCCTGTCGTGAATCAACTTTACCTTCTGTTCAGACTCCTTAATCAAATCCGGTCCAAACAACTGGCGGTCTCCAACCTCATCCCACAACAACGGGGTTCTGCACCTCCTTCCGTACAAGGCTTCGAAAGGGGCCATCTTCAAACTGGACTGATAACTGTTGTTGTAAGAAAACTCCGCGTATGGCAAGTTGTCATCCCAACTTGATCCATAATCCAAAACACAAGCTCTAAGCATATCCTCCAAAATCTGATTGACTCTCTCGGTCTGTCCATCTGTCTGTGGGTGGAAAGCTGTGCTAAACTCCAGCCTGGTTCCCAATGTTTCGTGCAACTGTTTCCAGAACTTTGAGGTGAATGGGGTTCCTCTATCTGATATGATACTCCTTGGAACTCCATGCAAACATACAATCCTTGTAATGTATATCTTAGCCAATTTGGCATTGCTGTAGGTAGTTTTTACTGGGATGAAATGAGCTACCTTTGTCAAACGATCGACTACAACCCAAATTGAGTCATAGCCTGAACGAGTCCTGGGCAATCCGGTGATGAAATCCATGCCTAGTTTGTCCCACTTCCATTCGGGTATAGGCAATGGCTGCAACAATCCGGCTGGCTTCTGGTGTTCTGCTTTCACCCTCTGACATACATCACAAACTGCTACATACTCTGCAATATCCTTCTTCATTCTGGTCCACCAGAAAGTTTCCTTCAAATCCAAATACATCTTGGTATTTCTAGGGTGAATCGAATATGGTGAATCATGTGCCTCTTGCAGAATCAACTTCCTGATCTCCGGGTCATTGGGCACATAAACACGGTCCTCAAATCGTAGGGTATCGTACTCATCCTCACGAAATCCCTTAGCCTTCCCTTCGCTCATTTTCTCCTTAATGGAAGCAACTTCCTTATCTGTCTTTTGAGCTTCTCTGATTTTATCCATCAACGTAGACTGAATCTCCATTGCTGCTACATAGCCTCTCGGAACAATCTCTAAACATAGTTCACGAAGATCCTCGGCTAACTCCTTGGGTATTTCTCCCGTCATTAGTGTATTGACGTGGCTCTTACGGCTCAACGCGTCTGCTACAATGTTAGCCTTCCCGGGGTGATAATGCAATCTCATATCATAATCCTTAATAAGCTCCAACCATCTCCTCTGCCTAAGATTTAACTCCTTCTGCATGAAGATGTACTTCAAACTCTTGTGATCCGTGTACACCTCACAATGATTTCCTATGAGAAAATGTCTCCATGTTTTCAGTGCGTGCACTATGGCAGCTAACTCCAAATCATGAGTAGCATAATTCAACTCATGAGGCTTAAGCTGTCGTGAAGCATATGAAAGAACTCTTCCCTCCTGCATAAGAACTGCTCCAAGTCCTCGACGTGAAGCGTCGCAATACACTTCATAATCCTTAGTCTGATCTGGTAGAATTAATACTGGTGAGGTAACCAAACGTTTCTTCAATTCCTGGAAACTAGCCTCACACTCCTTAGTCCAAATGAACTTAGTATCCTTCTTCAACAACTCTGTCATAGGCTTCGCAATCTTCGAGAAATTTTTAATGAATCTCTGGTAGTATCCTGCGAGTCCAAGGAAACTCCGGATTTCTCCAACTGTTGTTGGTGCTTCCCAATTTGTCACAGTGACAACTTTAGTGGGGTCTACTGCGATACCTTCTCCGGATATAACATGTCCGAGAAATCCAACTTCCTCTAGCCAAAACTCACAGTTGCTGAACTTGGCGTATAGCTGATGTTCTCTGAGCTTCTCGAGTACCATATGCAAGTGTTCCTTATGTTCCTCTTCATTCTTCGAGTACACCAAAATATCATCAATGAACACCACGACGAACTTATCCAAAGCTCCATAAACACCTTGTTCATCATGTTCATAAAATAGGCTGGGGCGTTAGTCAGACCAAATGACATAACGGTATACTCATAGAGCCTGTACCTGGCGGTAAAATCCATCTTCGGTATATCCTGCTCCCGAATCTTCAACTGATGGTATCCTGATCGCAAATCGATCTTGTAAAACACCTTAGCTCCTTGCAACCGATCAAACAGATCATTGATCATTGGTAGTGGGTACTTGTTCTTGATTGTTACTTCATTCAATCTGCGATAATCAACAACCATTCTTAACGATCCATCCTTCTTCTCCACCAGAAGTACTGGCGATCCCCAAGGCGAAGAACTTGCGAATAAAACCTTTGTCCAACAGCTCCTTAATGTTCTTCTTAATTTCCTCCAAATCTTGGGCTGGCATCCTGTACGGTCTCTTGGATATCGGCCCCGTGCCTGGCAGTAGTTCAATTAAGAACTCAATGTCTCTATCCGGTGGCATGCCTGGCAACTCTTCTAGAAATACATGGTGGAAATCCTTTACCACTGGTACTTCCTCCTGCACAACTCCTGATAAGGAATTTACATGTGCTCTCCTCGGCTCATGCCGTGATACATACTTGATTCTTATTCCTTCTGGTGTCGTAAGCAAAATTGTCCTGCTGGCGCAATCAATGTTTCCTCCATACATCGACAGCCAATCCATGCCAAGAATTACATCCAAACCTTGGGATTCCAATATAATTAAATCCGTTGGGAAAACATGCCTTCCTATTCTTAATGGCACCTGAAAGCATCCTTGACTGACCATAAACTCAGCTCCCAGTGAACTCACTAGCATAGCTGTCTTAAGCGTCTTAGTGGCAGGCTAAACTTATCCACAAATCCCCTTGATATGTATGAATGCGATGCACCAGTACCGAAAAGAACAACTGCAGTAAATGCCTTAACCAAAAACTTACCTATTACTGCGTCTGGCTGGGCTTCAACCTCCTCCATGGTAACGTGGTTCACTTGCCCCTGTTGAAAGGGTTCGGCTTCTTTCCTGAGCTTCCATTGCCATTTCCATTTTGGGCTTCTGGGCAATCATTTGCATAATGCCCAGTCTTACGACACTTATAACAAGTGATATGGCTTAGGTCTGCCTTGGATGGTGTTGCCGGGTTGGTGCGGCTTTGTCCATTGCTTCCTCCATTCCCGTTTCCATTCTTTGTGCCATTATGATTGTGCGAGCTGCCTCCTCCGTGTGTATGCTGAAAATGTCCTCCTGACTTTGGGGTAAAGCGTGGTTTCTGCTGTGCTCTAGAATTGTACTTCCCCTGTCTATACTTCCTCTTACGATTATCAATCTGCTGCTGCTTCCCCTTAATCATAAGAGCATGATCTACTAACTCCTGGTAGTTATTGAAAGTTGCTACCATCAACTGCATGCTCATCTCATCATTCAGTCTTTCTAGAAACTTCTCCTGCTTAGCTGCATCTGTAGCAACGTTATCTGGGGCATAACGTGCTAGCTTACTGAAATCATCCACATACTGGCCAACTATCCGTCCTCCTTGGCGTAAGTTGCGAAACTCACGCTTCTTCATGGCCATAGCTCCTGATGAAACATGGGCAGTACGAAAAGCTTGCTGACACTGATTCCATGTGACAGTGTCTACAGGGTAAGTGGCTGTGAAATTCTCCCACCATGCTACTGCGGGTCCGTCAAGCTGATGTGTGGCAAACTTCACCTTTTCTCCATCTGTGCATCCTGTTGTGGTCAACTCCCTCCCTATCTTACGGAGCCAATCATCTGCTACTATCGGCTTGGTGCTACTGGAAAACAACGGCGGATTCAACCTTAAGAAACGTGACAGATGGTCAACAGGTGGTGGTGGTGGTGGGTTGTTGTTGTTGTTGTTGGCTTGGTTTTGTACCAATGTTTGAATCAAGGTGTTCTGCTGCTGAATCAACTGAGTGATCTCTGGCGGGAAAACAAACTCGGGGTCACGTCTCGGAGGCATCTGAGGGTTTAAAGGGGAGATGAGAGTTAAGAATAGAATGAGGTCTAGTGAGATAACACTACCCATATGCACATGTGACAAAAACACACAATATCATTCCAATCAATCTAACAAGGCATACAACGGTCTAACTATCGTTACAAAGTGCTTGGTCTAAAACTAATTAAATGGTGGAAAATGCTACTACTGTTATGGTGGTCAACTAGAAAAACTGCTCTGATGAAGACTCCATGATATCTGCTCCAGCTTCATCAACATAGTCATCATCGCTGTCGTCGGGATCCGAGTCGGTGTCGTCGATGATGATATAGTTATCTGGACAAGTAGGTTCATCCTCTTCTCCTCTAGGTGCTGATCCTCCCATGAATACTCCAATCTTCTCCTTAAGGTCACCGTTCTGTCTTACTAGAGCGACGATTTCTTCCATATAATCTTTGCGTGTAGCCTTGAGTTATTCTTCTAGATCCTTGATCTTGGTCATAGCCTTCTGCAGATCCTCCATATCTGCGCACATATGATTTTCCTGGCGTCGGATGTGTTGGTTTAACTCCTGAATATAAGCTGCGATTGATCTGTCCTTCCTGGTGGTGATCATCACCCAATGCTCATCTCGGCGCCCACAAATCTGGTAGATAGTATTCTTGAGATCGTTTGGGTAAACTTCTCCAATTCGTCCCATGGTGATGTGAGCTGCCATGCTCTTTCCTAGGCTCCATGTTGGTACATCAAAGGTAAACTCTATTGGCTCAGTGGCTGGTGCAAATGTCCTTCCTGGAATGTAGACTTGAATCCTCTAGCGCTCCTCTTCGGGTAAAGTGGCATTGAAAGTCCGGGTGAAACTTGGCACTCCTATGTTCAGGTATCTAGTGGCTTCCTTCAAGTGATATCCAAAAGGTGAGTTCTCATCTGGTTGTGTGAACTTGATCCTTGCATCCTCCATCCTAAAGAATAGAAAAGATGAGGAGTCAGAAATGAGAAGAAAGAGTAGTGATCTAGGGTTTAAGCTTAGTGGTCGTGTCCTACAGTCAGCGTGTGCTCTGATACCACCTTGTAGCGACCAGACCTCAAACAGTCTGATCTCTGTGCTCAGTGTCATCCCTGGATCAGTAATGCTGACACCACACAGTACTTGGAGGATTTATAACAAAGTAGCAATCACACACTTATTACATCAAATGTCTCAAGAGAGAACTTATTGAAATAAATATGGCTTAAGGCCATCTAAAAACGATAACAGCGGAAGTCTTGGAAGATAAGCGAGTCCATCAACTCCAACGGCATCACTGAGTATAGAACCACGGCCTAAAAGCATCTTACTCATCGTCTGAAAAGTCTGCAACATGAAACGTTGCAGCCCGAAAACGGGTCAGCACATTGAATATGCTGGCAATGTAACACATAGAGGATAACAATGGATTAAGCTATACTACATGCATATTTGGCTGGTGGAAAAGCTCTATGGTTACAGTTTTGCATAAAGCCAATTTTTCCCTACTGCAAAGGAATAAATTTATTTAACTATCATGGTGGTTGTTAAACATTGAGAATGGTTGACAGCATTCTCAATCCCAATTAAAAGTACTCATTAAAAACCCAACAATATTAATTAGAAGTAACATGATGAGATTCACATGATATCCAAGTTCTAGATAATCAAGATATCCATAACCGGGGACACGGCTAATCATGATTAGTTTATACACTCTGCAGAGGTTTGCGCACTTTTCCCCACAAGACTCGATCGCCTCCATTTGATTCCTCGCACTACATGGTGTTTGAGAAACGGATGACCGAGACATAGTCTTTCGGAAGCACTAGCACCTTACATGTGGGTAGACCGGTACACCTACTTTCCCCTACATCTGCTAGTCTACCCGTAAGAGTTTGCACAACTTAGTCAACTATGCCAGAGCCCATAATGGCTTGTGGCTGCACACGTAAGTTTCTAGTTTGAATAATCTCATGATCCCTTTGAGCCTGGGTGGCGGTCCGAAGAAATACAGGCAAGTCCTGATAGAAACCAGTTGCCTCAATCCACCCAGATGTGTGTTTAAGTTGTCACCTTAAATAAACCATTGATTCACAATCTCACATCTATCATGGATACACTCACCCAATCCACGTCTACTAGCATAGCATGGCATAATAAGCAAACGTAGAAGTAACTCCCAAAGGTTTGATAATAAAACAAGTAATAGGTACTACCTCAACTACTTCCCATCCCACAATTTAATTAGATCCTAATCATGCAATGTTTGAGGATTGATCTAATGCATAAAAACTGGGTAGTAGAAAAGGTATTATCAAAGTGTTACTTGCCTTGCTGATGATCCACGAAACCTAGAGACTCGAAGTAACAGGCGGCGCACTCCGGGTATTCTATCGCAGACAAACAACAAGCATACAATAAGTACTCACCTAATGCACAGGTAAAACTCGAATAAACGATCTAACCAAAATTTTCAACTTAAGAACTCCGGTTTGCAAAAAGAATCAAATAACCAAAGCAACGAAAGTCAAACGGCGAAAGAAAACAGCTTCGTTCTACTAATCTGGATCTAAGTCAAATTTTACAGAAGCAAAAACTTGTATAAGTTGATTATTCAGAAAGAGGGTTTCGAGACGAAACTCCAGGCGCTTGAATCGCCTGGTTCCGATAAACGAGCGAAAAGTTAAACTAAAACGAAAATCGGATCAGGAATCGCGATCAGGAAAATCGCGGATTAAATCTAAGAAAAAGAAAAACGACGAACGATTTAACGAACGAACGTTCATTAACTAAACTAATCTGACGAATACGTTTGTTAAAACGAACGAACGAGCGAACACTCGCTAATTAAACTAAACCGAAAAAGAAAAACCGATCTAATAAAAAACCGAAACTAAAAAAACCGAAAACGTGAACCGACGGAAAACCGATCGGTTTTCTAAGAAAACTGGCACGGAAGTCGAGGCGTCGGCGAACCTCATCGAGCATGCGGGCGGCGGGGTCGGCGGGGTCCGACGAGGTCAGTGACGGCGGCGGCTCGGCGGGCAGGGCGGCGGCGCGGG
>NC_057795.1:385132760-385245032 GCF_018294505.1 Triticum aestivum | reverse complement strand
GGCTGCTGGCGGCGGCGGCGCGGGGCTGGGGCGGCTAGGGTTTTGGGGGGCAGCGGCTGGGCCTCGGGCTGGCTCCCCCCGGCTTATAAAGCCCCGCGGGCCGGGAGTCCTAGACGAACACGCCCCGTAGGTCGGTTGCGTTTTTTTTAAATAATTCCCCGCAGAAGAAAAAAAAGAAATACTAAACGGACTCCAAAAATCCCGAAATAAATTTTCCCCGGCTTCTAAAATCAAGCCAGACAAGATGAACATTTATTTGGGGCCTAAATGCATTTTTGAAAAACGCGCATTTTTCCTAAATTCAAATAAAAGGAGAAAAACTCCAAAATAAATCTTATTTGATTTTTTTATTAAATCTTCATTATTTCTTTATTTTGGGAAAGTCATTTTATTCCCTCTCTGAATTTTTGGTAGTAGAAATAATTGAAGATAAAATAAATAAAATCAAATGATCCTATTTTCAAAATTTGAGAAAACTCAAATAAGAAAATAATGAAATCCCCAACTCTCTCCGTGGGTCCTTGAGTTGCGTGGAATTTCTAGGATCGAGCCAACAATGCAACAAAATTATGATATGCAATGATGATCTATGTTTAACATTCCAAATTGAAAATTTGGGATGTTACAGCCTCTTTGCCACAAAACGGTAGCCATGCTTCGTGTTACGCCTAGTTTTGCCAGCGGCTTCACAGTACGGCAATAAAGTCCGACCACCTTCACCGTCCCTAGGCACCCCAAACTTATAGCACTATATGCATCAACACCGAATCATGTCTTGGGTCATTGGTTGGGTTTCCCCGACTCCCATGTTTTGGTACCTTACGTTCCGTTCCATCGGCTAAGGTAGCGCTGGGAGAACTACTGCGATTGTGTCCCGGTTCTGCCGGACGAGCGCCTCAGTAGAGAAAGCCAAAAACCAACTGTCATGATACAGTGAGAGCTGGTCAGCTGTTCGAGAGGTTGTAAAATCCTTAAAGATTTATTCCGCATAACGCCATCATAAATGCAGATTGCGACGGATCGGTCTTCCGATCAGGTGCTAATAGAGCCCCTAGTTCGGCCTTCCGAACACTAGGGGTTGCACCGACCATACTCGAATTCCTATGGCTAAGTGAGAGTAGTAAAGCCCTATAGTCCGATTGCCTGGTTCATGGTGAGAAACACCTCCTTATAAGCACCCAATCATGGGATAAAGAGCGTTCAGAAATACCCCAAACACCCCCGTACTTCTCACATGGGGGCTGAAGCCGACGACTGGCCAACTCTCAGAATTTACATACAATAAACAGCCGCACATGAAGAACATATGTTCAAACAAAACAGGCAATATATAATAAAAGTGCCATTATCCCATATTACACATATTGGCAAGAATGCCCTCAGGGAAATATAATGTCTTTGGTGCACTTATCCGCCGCCAGGCGGGCCCCCTTCAATACACCTTCATAGTGCAGTTCGGACTTGCGATGCTCCTTACCCTCCGGTGGCCCCTCAGTCATCAGCTTCATCGCATCAAGCTTCCCCCAATGCACTTTTGCATGAGCAAACGCCATGCGCGCACCTTCTATACAGACCGATCGCTTGATAGCATCAAGCCGAGGACAGGCGCCCACAATCTGTTTTACAAGTCCGAAGTAACTGCTTGGAATTGGCTCTGCAGGCCACAGCCGGACAACCAAGTCCTTTATGGCTAGTTTGGCCGCATGGTGCAGTTCGACCAGCTGCTTCAGCTGATCGATAAAAGGCACCGGATAGTTCGGTGCCAAATACTGCGACCAGAAGTCCCTCTTTGCAGACCCCCTCTCCTCGGTCCGGTAAAATTGGGAGGCATCTGATATGCTGCGAGGCAGATCTGCAAACGCCCCTGTAAAATCAAGAATTCAGCTTGTCGCTTAGAGTTCTCCCCACTATCATGTAATGATGGCCATAGATACAACAGGCCTTACCAGCCGCAACTTTTCGGGCCTCCTGAATGTCCTATACAGCACCTCGGGCTTCTTCCCGAGCATCTTCCACGGCTTGGAGAGCTTGGGCGAGTTTGGATTCTTTCCCTACTAGACTCTGCTCCAAGCTCTCGCTTTTCATCACAGCCTCCTGGAGCTCCCGCTTAGCTGTGACGACCCTGGCCACATGTTTTTCACGAAGCGCCTGTTCGGCGGAAGCCTTCTCGTGCGCATCAGCCACTGCGTTCTTCTGTGCCTCTTATTCAGCACTCGCCCCTAGGGCGTACAACATAAATACTTTTCAATAGGCACACTTATTCATTCGTGCCCAATGCAAGACAATGTTTAAACATACCTTGCTTCTCCTCTAATTGCTTCTTCACACGGCCAAGTTCTTCCTCGGGCCGTTCTAGGCTCTACTTCAGTTCGGACACTTCCGCATCATGAGCGGCCGTCTTCTCCGCAGACGCTTGTTTTCAAACAAAGGGGTATGCATCATTAAACAAAGGTTCCCACTACAAAAGAGGGTTTGATCCCCTGCCCGGCTCTCTTTTGCCGGACAGTGTATCAGGGGCTACTCCTCATATCATGATGATTCTTCAAAGGTTCCTTAGAAACCATACCTCAAAATCCTTTATAAGCCCAAGACAGGACTCATTTAGCCCGCTTTCGGCAGCCTGAATCTTTCCAACCATCGTACCCATGAGGGTCTGATAATCATCGACGATAGACGCGTTCTTTAACACTGTCGATAGGCCGCCCGGCTGCTCTGCGTAGACAGAGGTTGCCGGCGGAGTAGGCAAACCTCCCTCCATGGAAGGTGGCCGCTCGCCCGATCCTGGAGCCTTAGAGGCTTCTAGGACCTTATCCGGCTCTAACTCTCTTTGAGACGACACTTCGGTGTCACGCCTGGACTTCGGAAAAGGAGCCCCCGGAGGCGTCTCGCTCACTAAAGCATCCGAGCTCAACGAATCCTCCGATGAGGATTGTCTGGCAGGAGACCTCGCCGGGCTGTACGAGATGTGGCGATAGTTAAAACTACTGTACCCAGACGACCCTGGATACATAGGCGTATTCGGATTTCGGTTACTTGCGATTTTCCCAGGGGCTGGGCCTTGGGATCCCACTCCAGGCTGTTATCGGCAGCCGGGGTGGATGCCTCTGGATGGGAACCCCGCCCCCTCTTGGGCGATTCAGCCTCTAGGGACGGGGAAGCTGCACGCTTCGTCCCGCCTTCAGAGCGAGGCTCGTCCTCCTCTACTTCCTCCTCTTCGTCTTCGGAAGAAGGAGCGTTGCTGGAGCGTTCGGATTTGGCGTCCGAAGCTTCGTGGCAACGGAGGCCACTCCGGGTCTTCTTGACCTTCTTGGAGGCCTCCTTCTTTGGCGCCTCGTAAGGCGCAGGGACTAGCATCTTCGTTAGAAGAGGTCCGGCCGGTTCCTCCGGCAGCGGGGCCGGACAATGCATCCGCTCCACCTTATTTATCCATCCCTGAGGTCACGATGAAACACATTTAAGATGTCTCCCTCATGACATGCCAGCTGAATCATGGATGGACAGGGCATGGCTGTAACTTACCGGGCTTGCAGAATGGGATAATTGATACCCCCGGTCCTCGGCGGAGTCCGGCCATGATTTGCCGGACTTAAAGAGCACCTTCCAGATATCCTTGTGGGAGGAATCATAGAGCTCCTGAAGGGTTTGGTGCTCGGTTAGGTCGAACTCCCACAAAGTGCAGGCTCGATGCTGGCAAGGAAGAACCAGGCGAACTAGCATCACCAGGACTATGTCGACGAGTTTGATGTCCTTGTCAACCGCGCTCTGAACGCGCGTCTGGAGCAGTGATAGCTCATTGGACGAGGACCAGGTCGGGCCCTTCTTGGGCCAGGACGTGAGCCGCAGTGGAGCTCCGGATCTAAACTCAGGCTGCAGCCCACTTTTTTCTGCGTGGTTTGGTGATATAAAACCACTTCTGCTGCCACTCCTTGACGGAGTCGTTGAAAGTGCCCTTTGGCCAAACGACCTTGGGCATCTTGCTCACCATGGCACCGCCGCACTCGGCGTGTTCGCCACTCGCCACCTTGGGCCTCACATTGAAAATCTTCAGCCATAGGCCGAAGTGAGGCAGAATCCGGAGAAAGGCCTCGCACACGACGATGAACGTCGAGATATTGAGAAAAGAGTTGGGGGAAAGATCAAGAAAATCAAACTCGAGCCCGTGGACAAAATGGGGAAGGAACACGACTCTCTCGTGAGGCTCCGGAGTAGGGACAACCTGTCCCGCCGGTGGGAGACGGTGGCCAATCTTCTTGGCCAGATACTCGGCTTCCCCGAGCTTCTTGATATCCTTCTCCCGGACGGTAGAGGCCATCCATCTGCCTCCTGCTCCGGATCCAGACATCTTTGGAAAACCTCTATTCAATGGAAAGGGAGAGTGCTTGGGCGTTAGGGTTCGAGCGGAGGGGAATGAGTTAGCGGAAGGAGAAGGCGTGGGTAAAGAGGAAGAGACCTTATCTCTTTATAAGAGGTGGTAAAAGCTTTTTGCGCCTCCCCACTTGCCTGGTGGAACCCGCTCACCTCCCACTCGTCGTGATTAGCGGTTTGGTTGGATTACCCATACCCATATTGATGAGAATCCCGTGATAAGGGGACACGATCTTTGCTTCGACAAGACGTGCCAAGTAAACCGCCTTGCAACATACGCTGAGGCTGGATGTGGGAAAACGGCTCGGATAATGACCCGACCTTGATGACATGTCGCACTGTCTAGAAAGTTGTCAGCAGAGTACATTTGTGAATATCGTTCTCTCTATGGCGGTATGTGAAGATCATCTTGCAGATCCGTGCACGGTCTACGTGTTCAATAATTACCTTGGAGTATTAGGAGATGGAACCCGCCTTGCAATGCCGAAGACAAGACTGCGCGCTGGACTCATCGTCATTGAAGCCTAGTTCAGGGGATACTTAGGGAGTCCTGGATTAGGGGTTATCCGGACAGCCGGACTATATACATCATCCGGACTATTGAAGCGTGAAGATACAAGACGCAAGACTCCGGCCCGTGTCCGGATGGGACTCTCCTTTGCGTGGAAGGCAAGCTTGGCGATCCGGATATTATATTTCCTTCCTTGTAACCGACTCCATGTAAACCCTAGCCCTCTCCGGTGTCTATATAAACCGGAGAGGATGGTCCTTAGAAGGCCGATCACAATTACAATCATACCATCATAGGCTAGCTCTTAGGGTTTAGCCTCTACGATCTCGTGGTAGATCTACTCTTGTACTACTCATATCTTCAATATTAATCAAGCAGGAAGTAGGGTTTTACCTCCATCGAGAGGGCCCGAACCTGGGTAAACCTTGTCTCCCTTGCTTCCTATTACCATCAGCCTAAGACGCACAGATCGGGACCCCCTACCCGAGATCCGCCGGTTTTGACACCGACAAGGACCTCGTGAGCATCGCGTTTGATGAGCTCTTACCGAACCTCGGACCGCTCACCTCCTAGCCTTGACCACGACACCGCGACCTGGCATACTAGCAACGGTTGAAGCCTGCCTGGGGATTGGGTCCTGTCGGCATAGAGCACCACGTTGTCTAGGGAAGAGAAAAGGGAGGAACCTAGCCAAACTGGAATACACGTATCCATTAAGAGACCAAAAGAAACAGCGTTACTATTAAGTGCATTCAAATCCTTAGACCCCCCCCCCTGGGGGGGGCTGGTTTTCATCCCGTGCAGGAGAAACGCCTACAGGGCCCTACGGTGTCACCGACAATGCCGGGCGGCAGCTGAAGCAGCATTGCAACCTCGGCAGGAGCTTGGCGGCACGTAGCTGTCATCGCTCGACTCCGGAGAATCGCTTGGCTCGGGAGAGTCATTGGATTCCCAGGAGTCGTCGCTGCTGCTGGACGAAGCACTGAAGAGGATGGCAGTAGGGCTAGCGCCTGCTGTAGCGCCTCCCGAGCTGCCCCCTTCGGGGCAGCACTCCAGCCGTTCGCCCTCCTCGTTGAAGACATTGAAGAACAAAGTGGACGCGCTGTCATACTCGAAGTGGATCGCCAGGGCTCCCCTCGCGCAGCAAGCCCGGGCAACCTCACCCCATCCTCGCGTCATAAAGACATCTCCCGATGGCACCACCTCGACCTCAGCTCCGGTGGCTAGGCTGCTGCACCATGCATGTTGCAGCCACAACTCCACTGTTCCCCTCGGAGGCAGCTCGCTGGCGAAGAACCGTGGGAGTCAGATCCAAGTTCCCGGAGGCATCGCTTCCCACACCACAAACTTGCGCGAGCTATCCTCGGGATGGGTCTGTGGCGCGGCCGGCAGGGTAATGGCGGCCCTGCCATCCACGCGAGGCACCGCTCGGCGGCGCACTCCTTCGCCTTGAGCCCGGGCGTACATGGGGAGGGGGAAGCCAGGCGTAGGCCTCGACTGCCAAGGCCTAGTTACCTCTCGCCGCGCACCGGCGTCCTGAGGAAGGCGGAGTCGTTTCTTCAGCGGAAGGGGATCGGGCCCTTCCCTCGGGGCTTTCCCCTTCTCGACTGCAGAATGCCTTCTGATCGGCGCCATGGGAGCAAGATGGATAGAAAAAGAGACCGACAAGAGCAAGACGAAGGGAAGATGAGCAGGGGATCCACCTGCTCGCGTATTTATAGCCAGGAGAAGGTAAATCGTCGGCCTCCCACGATTCCCAATAATGATAACCCTCTCTGCATGCAACATGCAGTTGTCAAGTCGAGCTGTTGCCGAGGAACGTGGGGAAGCGGAGTCGTCCACGTCCTATCCATCGCCATGCGACATCAAGGCCACAGGCGGTTGGGGCCCGCGGTGCTACGCACTTGCCCTTTGGCTTCGTCTAGAAGCCAAGTCTGAGCGCGCCTTGGGAATGGGGGCTACTGTCGGCGTCCTAGACTTGGGGGTATCTAGTCCTGCCTACCTGCGGCCCACCATGTTGCTCCATCAATTGCCTGTGCGGCCCAGCTTCAGCACCATTACCGCAAGACCCTCGCGAGGGGCCAAGCCTCGCGAGGCGGACGACGCCAAGACCCCCAAAGGAGTTGGCCTCCTCAGGAAGGCTCCTGAGGGGTGAAGAGTTCTATGCAGCTACCTCATGAGGCTCAGCTGATATGAGCCATGAGGACCAAGGCCAGGCGGGCGCCAGACGGGCGCAGAGCACAGGTTTCCTCTTCGGTGCAAAGGAGGCAAGCCGCAGGTGCAGGGTCCCGAGGAATCAACCAAAGGTTTCCATTCTGGTGCAAAAACACCAAGACCGCCAGGGCGGCAGGACGGAGGTCATCATCGAGACCACCGCAGCGTCACGACTAGAGGCTTTTCGCAGGCAAAGACTACTTTTGTCAGGATAGACTGTACTACTTGTCCCCTTTCAAATCCCGCCGTTGTGGAATCCCTTCCCGCTCATATTTGGGAAGAGGACCAAGGCCACTATATATAGGGCTAGCCACCACCACAGGGAGGGGGATTCCACCCTGAGCACCACACCAGCTCAAGAACACCTCACCTCCTGAGGCTTGTTCATCCTCTATACTTGTTCATCCATAGCCCCTCGAGGCAATCCACCACACCACACTGGAGTAGGGTATTACACCATGATGGTGGCCTGAACCAGTATAAATCTCTGTGTCTTTGTGTTTCTTTAAGCTCGGCGTGTTAGGCCAAGGTAGATCTTGAGTAGGTAGGCTGGGCAGGTCGAGATTTCTGCACGCACCCCAGAGTTCAAACCTTTCACTGGTTGCCAGATCACGAAATCTGACAAAATTACACGCCATATTTCGTTGACATGTGGTACCGTTCCAACATGTCAGTGAGACGATGGCGAGTCCTTTTCTACTAGTATTTCTAAACGGACGTGTAGGTCGGGGCGCCTCTTCATGTACCGTGGCAAACTGGCAACCGTCCACCGACTCTTCGCCTTTCCCTCTCGATTTGGAACTGCTGTCGCACGCTCTTCCTCCCTCCTCCATTTGCCTTCACCCTTCCTTCTGCCATTGTTAGATCGTCTTATCCATGGAGGGAACAGGCTGGAAACGACCTCGTTATTCTTTCCCCGATCTAAAAGGTGACGTGGTGGAGGAACTCATTGATCGGTGTGACGTCATCACCTCAGCTAGCATGGCAGGTTTGTTCAAGACCATTCTCGACTCAACTAATAATATCATTACAAGGAACCCAAGGGTCCAGGAGCGGTTTGATCTCCCCTATCTTCTTTGCGGTGACCCTGCTGACTCGCGCGGGGACGGCGAAGGCCTCGCCTTGTGCAAGTTGATGTCGTTTGATAATGATACGTGTGATGTTAAGATACCATCGCTTGAGGGCAAGGCTTGGGCAGGCGCAAATGGAGATTGGGTTGTTTATATTGGGTACAACTGCAAGTGGGAACTTGTGAATGTGTACACTCGTCACCGGGTTCCACTTCCAAAAATCTCAGCAGACTAGCCATAGGTTGAGCACACCGGTATTCTATGCACGTTCAAATACAATCATGGTGATTGTATTCTATGGAAGATAGCAATTTGTCGAGTTCCCAACCGCTCATGGAATTACAAGAACTATGAAGTTGTTGCTATCTTCGACAAGCTTGTTGCCTTCCTTCGTGGTTTGCCTCGATGGATATTGCTCAAAAATCAGTTTCTATACACGAATGTGTACTATGCTGCAATTCACTACGAGGGTCTTGTGTTTGCTTCCACCACTCATGGCACTGTTTTTGCATGGGATCCTCGTAGTTTCGGTACGTTTGTCTTCCACCGTAATTATAATTGTTTCATCCACATGCATGTGGGTTAGCAAGTTTCCCTTTACATATTCAACCTTGTTCTTGTGTTTCCAAGGTCCTGTGAACATTCCACCACCTATACTTGAAAAAATTTATAACCAAGGGGGAGATGACGATGGTGATGATCACGATCATGAGGACGAACAGGCCCATATACTCAGTGGCACTTGGCAACTTGTCTCCCATGGTCGCACTCTCCGGACCTATTCCAACACCCGTTGCATGGTATTCGGGATGGATACTAGTGTGCTAGCGCCAACAGCTTCTCCCTGGTACAGTATTGATGGTCTTGGAGAAAACTCGCTCGTCCTAGGACAAAACTATCCAATGATGGTGAAAGGCGATCCAACTGCAGTTGACACAACGTTACTAGTACCATTTATGAGAAGCAACTGTATCTATACCTCGGACATTTTGGTGGTTCCCTAGCCTGGTACTGATATAGTAGGCCGCTTCAGCCTGGATGGTCAGTCCTGCGTTGGTCTCGAGATTGACAATAGATGGCCCTTCCCAGAGAATCACTTGTGGTTCAAAGCAAGCGTTTCCAACACCGAGGATTGGTTGAGTTGAAGTTCATTTCATCGCTTGTTATTTGTTGTGTAATGAAAACTTTAGCATTTATAGTGTATCCTCGTTGTCCTTGTGGATTGATGACCTGTTGTATGTAATAAAATGATATGCCTGTGATAAACTTACTAAATTTATGAATGACTTTCGAGTCTCTTCTCTGAGTGATAGATGCGACGAGGCAAAAAAATACTTTCCGAATACATAATTGTACATGCATTGCAACATGTTATCGGATGAGGCCAATCAAAAATAGTAGTACACTATTTGTACTAGCTTCACACGCTTCGCGTGTCGGGTGGGTGTTTCTACTGTAGTTGCAAATCCCATCATCCTAGGTCCTCGGATGAGTCCAGTAGAAATTGCATTTTGATGTTTGGGTTCAAACTTTCAGAACTGCTGCACTATCTCTGCGTCTATGTATACGTAATACAACAAGTTTTAAATTTGAGACCAGCCACCCACCCTCACAAAGAACACTTTTTAACATATCACAGACTCCAGGAAATTTGGCCACAGTGTGAGGTCGGCCATATGTTAATGTGTTTGATGTACATAACTAGCACCTCGAATCCTTGATACTACTACTATAAGTAGTAAGAGTAGTAGGGCGGCATGGGCCAGGACAAGCATTCACATCTAGAAGTACGGCACACGCCACCAGCACGACTTCCATCTGACACCATATTTCTTGGAGTCCGTGCTACATCAATGTCTTCAACCTCGTCATTTCTCTAACTCAGCCATCACGCGGTGGGCGAGGTGGGGGGTTTGCCGATAGTCAGTTTCCTCAACTGCGGTCCCACTTGTAAGGCCAACTCCAACGCACGACCCCAGACGGGCCTCCGTTTTTCCCGGATTCTGTCCATTTGGGTAGGGAAATGGGGTCGTGTCCGGGCCATTTCTGGGATGCGGTGGCCGTGCTCTTCTTCCCAATACCAAAACTTGCATCCATTCTACACTATAAAAAATTTCAGTTAGCACAACTAGTCTAATCTGAGAACACAACCCAAGATTTGGTCGGGTTCTTCCTCCTTTTGCCGACACGTGGGACACCCAGCATCCAGGTCGTGTCATGTAAGAAAATAGAGTGGCAGTTGAAGCCACGTGATGTGCATCTTGGGTTGAACTGTAAATAGAATCTTACTACTCTTGAGTAACTCCAAAAGTGGTCATCGAAGAACTTTATTGGATTTGTTTTTCATCACGAGCACACCGAGGTGAAAGATGTGCAGGTTCAGTGGGTCCTCTTGCATTTTCACTGACATGTGGGACGGCATATGAGCAAACAGATGATGGGCTCCGCGTGTCTGCTGGCTGAGAAGAGAGATAGAGGAGGGATGAGCACGGACTCCAGGAAATTTGTTCTATGTAACCAGCACTCGATATTCACGTGTGGTTGCTTCTAGAATAAAAAAAGGAGGTACCCCTACTTATGTTACCCCCACTACACCTAGCCTAAGGTTAGTAGGTGACCTTGCGATTGGCTCTTCGCCTCTTCCGGAAGTCGATGGTTATACAGTAGTACTTCTGGCAATCTGACACCAAATGAACTGCTGCACATCCACCGCTTGAAGCAAAAGTTTCTCCTCGTGCTGCGAGCCACCGCGCATGCATTGGCAAGGGAGAAGGAGTAATCGAGCTTCTCGCCGTTCTGCGAGTTGACGGGACACATCAAAGTTATTTAGTACGTACTCTCTCCAAAAAAGGGCTGACCATGTCATGGATACCATCCCGTGCTCCGTTGTTGAGTACGTGCACTATTCACGTGCCATCGAGGAGAAAAAATACTGCGTAGTAGGTGCCATCGAAGTGCACGACTCACTTACGCACTGCTTATCTGATTATCTCCATTTTCTTGCATGACACTTGCACCTTGATGCTAGATATCTCGCGTTTTGGCAAAAGGATGAACAAAGCTCTCGTAAAAGAAAAGAGTTGTAGAACATAGATTCCCGACGACCGAGAAGGAGCAAGGAACCTCGCGGTGGAGCGTCTGCAAGGAACCTTGCATGTTTTCCCCTATTTTTTGCCGCCTGCCCACCTATAAACAAATAAAAGAACATGAACTCTTCGCTAACCACTAGAAATGATACATTTGGATGCTAAGTTGAAGATGTATTATAGTTTATATTGATAACCACGCAACAAGCCACGCATGTACAGGACGCATGCAGCCACGCATGTACACACGCAAATGCACTAACTCCATCCGATCCAACTCATGCACATACGCACACAGCATGGAGCACACAACGCACGTAGGAGTACACAACACGTGCATGAACACACACTCGACCGCATAATGCACGTGAATAACACATGCATGCGCACACACTCGGCTGCATGGAGGCGTGCGCCATCTGCGGCGATGTCTGGTTCGTCGTGCTACGGTGAAGCTCGCACACAACAGCGCCTACGCATCTCTTGCAGCACCTTTTTGCCGTCGTTGCTCAACGACTAGTCGGAGACGAAGACGACCACAACCTCGGCCTTAGAGCTAGCACCGATGGAAAAACACGCACGCTGCATGCACACGAGCACATATGGAGTGCCCTCGACGTGGTGTGTCCCCAGTCGCCTCTACTCCTTCTGCGCACATTGTCTATCAAGGTGGCTGCATGCCTAATGATGATGTGGGTGAGATCTTCTAGGACTCAGATGATAACGAGGAAAATTATGAGACACAAGGTGACGTACACCGTCAAGGTCCACAGTAAAGGGGGTGCTAAGTGCTAAGTGCTTAGATGTTCTTAGATGAGGTGCTAAGTGCATTAAATGGCTTAGTAACTCAAGTCTTCAATGCATAGGTGCTTAGTTTATTGTTGCTAAGCTTGCTTCATTAAATTAGCTATAGACTCAAAACTGTCTTTCCACCGTTTCTTCCTGCGGTCACCAAACTACTCTCTCTCTCTCTTCTTAATTAACTTGCCACATCATATTTTATGCCTACATGGCAGGCTTAGCAGCTATACATGGTGGAGCACTGGGAGTGGCCAAGGCTGGTTGTGGGAGTCCTGGACTAGGGGGTGTCCGGATAGCCGAACTATCATCATCGGCCGGACTCCAATACTATGAAGATACAAGATTGAAGACTTCGTCCCGTGTCCGGATGGGACTTTCCTTGGCGTGGAAGGCAAGCTTGGCGATACGGATATGTAGATCTCCTACCATTGTAACCGACTCTGTGTAACCCTAGCCCTCTCCGGTGTCTATATAAACCGGATGGCTTTAGTCCATAGGACAAACAACAATCGTACCATAGGCTAGCTTCTAGGGTTAGCCTCCTTGATCTCGTGCTAGATCTACTCTTGTAATACCCACATCATCAATATCAATCAAGCAGGACATAGGGTTTTACCTCCATCAAGAGGGCCCGAACCTGGGTAAAACATCGTGTCCCTTGTCTCCTGTTACATCCGCCTAGACGCACAGTTCGGGACCCCCTACCCGAGATCCGCCGGTTTTGACACTGACATTGGTGCTTTCATTGAGAGTTCCTCTGTGTCGTCACCGATAGGCTCGATGGCTTCTTCGATCATCAACAACAATGCAGTCCAGGGTGAGACTTTTTCTCCCCGGACAGTCTTCGTATTCGGCGGCTTTGCACTGCGGGCCAATTCTCTTGGCCATCTGGAGCAGATCGAAAGCTACGCCCCTGGCCGTCAGTCAGATTTGGAAGTTTGAACTTCACGGCTGACATCCGCGGGGACTTGATCTTCGATGGATTCGAGCCACAGCTGAGCGCGCCGCACTGTCACGATGGGCATGATTTAGCTCTGCAGCCGGACAGTGCCCTGGAGGCCGCACACGAGTCCGCTCCGACCCTCAATTTGGAGCCGGCTGTGCAGATCGAGGACGGGTGGCTAGACACCGCCTCGGGGGCTACAACCTCTACAGTGATGTAGCCGAATACTGACCTTGTCCCTCGTGAAGCTCGTGACTCCGAGGTGCAGGACTCCTCGCCGGACTCCGAACCTCCCGCGCCCCCTCCAATCGAATCCGATTGGGCGCCGATCATGGAGTTCACCACTGTGGACATCTTTCAACACTCACCTTTCGGCGACATCTTGAGTTTGCTAAAGTATCTCTCGTTATCAGGAGAGCCCTGGCCGGACTGCGGTCAGGACGGTTGGGATGCGGATGACGAAGAAGTTCAAAGCCCACCCACCACCCACTTAGTAGCCACTGTCGACGATCTAACCAACATGCTAGACTTCGACTCGGAAGACATCGGCGGTATGGACGACAATGCCGGAGACGACCAAGAACCAGTGCCTACTGGGCACTAGAAAGCCACCTCATCATATGACATATACATGGTGGATATCCCAAAGGATGGGAATGGCGAAGGAACAGCGGAGGATGACCCCTCCAAGAAACAGCCCAAGCGTCGGCGCCAGCGGCGCCGCTCTAAATCCCGCCACAGCAAGAATGGAGATTCCGGCACCGGAGATAATAACACCCCAGACAGTGCCGAAGACAACCCCCTCCAGCAAGATTCAGCACAGGAGGACGGAGACGCCAGCCCTCATGAGAGAGCGGCAGACGAAGAGGTAGAGGATTACATGCCTCCCTCCGGAGACGAGGCAAGCCTCGACGATGATAAATTCGTCGTGCCTGAGGATCCCGTAGAACAAGAGCATTTCAAACGCAGGCTTATGGCCACGGCAAACAGCCTCAAGAAAAAGCAGCAACAGCTTAGAGGTGATCAAGATCTGCTAGCCGACAGATGGACTGAAGTCCTTGCGGCCGAAGAGCATGAGCTCGAACGCCCCTCCAAAAGCTACCCCAAACGCAAGCTGCTCCCCCGATTAGAGGAGGAGGCATATGAACCTGCATCACCAGCAGACAATACGGCTGACCGACCACCCTGTGGCCGCGAGAGAGAGGCCTCTAGGCCCTCCACTAGAACCGTACCCTGGCATCGCTCGAAAAGCACACGGCCACAGGGGAACGCTCTGGACTTGCGAGAGATATTGGAGGATAAGGCAAGACAATCAAGATCGATCTACGGATCGCGTGGGCGCCCCATGATATGTGACGACAACCGTCGCGCCGGACACAGGAAGTCCGGCCGGGCCAAACACAGTAGACAAAGCTCTTTTGAGCTTCGTCGTGATATAGCCCAATACAGAGGCGCCGCACACCCACTATGCTTCACAGATGAAGTAATAGATCATCAAATCCCCAAAGGGTTTAAACCCATGAATATTGAATCTTATGATGGCACAACAGACCCCGCGGTTTGGATCAAAGACTATCTCCTTCATATCCACATGGCCCGCGGTGATGATCTTCACGCCATCAAATACCTCCCACTCAAGCTTAAAGGACTAGCTCGACATTGGCTTAAATGCTTGCCAGCAGAATCAATTGGGAGTTGGGAGGACCTGGAAGCTGCATTCCTGGATAACTTCCAGGGCACGTATGTGCGACCACCAGACGCTGACGACCTAAGCCACATAATTCAGCAGCCAGACGAATCGGCTAGAGAATTCTGGATACAGTTCTTAACTAAGAAAAATTAAATCGTCGACTGTCCGGATGCGGAGGCCCTCGCGGCCTTCAAACATAACATCCGCGACGAGTGGCTTGCCCGGCACCCGGGACAGGAAAAGCCGAAATCCATGGCAGCCCTCACATCACTCATGACCAGCTTCTGCGCGGGAGAGGACAGCTGGCGAGCCCGCAGCACCAAGCTCAGCAAAAATTCTGGCAGTCCGGATATCAAGGACCGTAATGGCAGGTCGTGTCGCAACAAGAACAAACGCCGCATTAATGGCGACAATAGTGAGGATACGGCAGTCAATGCCGGATTCAGAGGCTCTAAACCTGGTCAGCGGAAAAAGCCATTCAAAAGAACTACTCCGGGTCCATCCAATTTGGACCGAATACTTGATAGCTCGTGCCAGATACACGGCACCCCCGAAAAACCAGCTAACCACACCAACAGGGACTGTTGGGTATTCAAACAGGCAGGCAAGCTAATTGCCGAAAACAACGACAAGGGGCTGCATAGCGATGACGAGGAAGAGACCCGACCGCCGAACAATAGATGACAGAAGGGTTTCCCCCCACAAGTGTGGACGGTGAACATGATATACGCAACCCACATACCCAAAAGGGAGCGGAAGCGTGCGCGCAGGGATGTATACGCGATGGAGCCAGTCGCCCCGAAGATCAACCCATGGTCCTCCTGCCCGATCACTTTTGATCGAAGGGACCACCCCACCAGCATCCGCCATGGCGGATTCGCCGCATTGGTTTTAGACCCAATCATCGATGGATTTCACCTCACCAGAGTCCTGATGGACGGCGGCAGCAGCCTGAACCTGCTTTATCAGGATACAGTGCGCAAAATGGGCATTGACCCCTCAAGGATTAAACCCACAAAGACGACCTTTAAAGGCGTCATACCAGGTGTAGAGGCCAATTGTATAGGCTCAGTTACACTGGAAGTGGTCTTCGGATCCCCGGATAACTTCTGAAGCGAGGAGTTAATCTTCACATAGTTCCGTTCCGCAGCGGCTATCATGCCCTGCTCGGACGTACCGCATTTGCAAAGTTCAACGCGGTGCCACACTACGCATACCTCAAGCTCAAGATGCCAGGCCCTCGAGGAGTCATCACGGTCAACGGAAACACTAAACGCTCTCTCCGAACGGAGGAACATACAGCGGCTCTCGTGGCAGAAGTATAGTGCAGCCTCTTAAGGCAATTCTCGAGTCCGGCCGTTAAGCGACCGGACTCGGCTAAACACGCCCGGAGTAACCTACAACAAGACCACCTGGCACGTTCCGAGCACACGTAGCAATGCGTCCCCAACCCCAGCCCCTGCAAAATTGCAAGACGGGTCCTTCGCGTACATCATTACGCTCTAGAGATACCATGGGCATAGCGGGAGGGGCACGACCACGATAGGCCCAGAATGCGGCTCAACCACACCAGGGGCTCTCAAGTGTGTCGTTCTTTTTTTTTTTCCTTTTTTTTTACCCACAGGACTCTGTTCGCCAGAGGCCCTGTCCGGCAGTAGACCTGCCAAACTCATGATGCAACAGCCAGGGAAGGAGAAAGGCTACGAAGAATATCCAGGTGGTCTCCATTACGAGCATTAACTCTGTTTTATACACCATTCCGCAGCCAACCCCTGGAGGGGGACATGTTTAATAGTCCCATCCCTTTCTTATCGCACTATTTGTATCGTTCTGCATTCACAGCAGTATTTCTTGAATAAACAATGCAGCACCTTTTTGCTTTTAATTGCATTTATTTCTTATACATATGTTCATTTATGACATGTTGCATCCGTACACTTTGGTACGGCTAAATACACCAGGGGCTTATGTTTCCCGCATCATGGTGTGATAAGTCCGAACACTTTCACAAGTGCGGCACCCCGAACTTATAGCATTATATGAATCGGCTCCGAATCATGACTTGGGTCAATAGTTGGGTTTGCCCGGCTCCCATGTTTTGGTACCTTACGTTCCGTTGTATCGGCTAAGGTAGCACTGGGAGAACCACTGCGATTGCGCCCCAGTTGAGCTGGGCGAGCGCCTCAGTGGAGAAAGCTAAAACTGACCATTATGATGAGGCGAGAGCCGGTCGCCGTTCGAGAGGTTTTTTCGAGTCCCTAAAGACTTATGCCGCTTAGAGCAAGGAACCGGCTTTGTCTGGCCCAGGCGTGGATAGCGCCCCAAATTCGGCCTTCCGAACACTAGGGGCTTCGCCGAAATTTAAAATTATAGAATTCTATGGCTAAGTGAGAGTGTTCAAGCATTATAAGTCCGGTTGCCTTGTTCGTTGTGTTGAGAGCCTCCCTAGATGGACCAAAAAATGGGAACAAGAGTGCTCAAATTTATCCCGAACACCCTAGCACTCGTGGCATGGGGGCTGAAGCCGACGACTTGCCATCTCTCAGATTTGATAAACGGCCGCACAGAAGGTAATATTTTATATTAACAAGCGTTTCTTAGCGCATATGAACAAAGTTTTCAGCACACAGGATAACAAAATGCGAGTCTACTCAAATATTACATCTTTGGAGCACTCACCCGCAATAATGCGAGCACCCTTCAAGACACTCTTATAATACATCTCGGGCGTGCGATACTCCTTGCCCGGCGGTGGCGCGTCCGTCACAAGCTTCTCAGCATCCATCTTGCCCCATTGCACCTTTGCGCGGGCAAGGGCCCGACGGGCACCTTCAATACAGGCGGAGTGCTTGATGACTTCAACCCATGGACACGCATCCACCAGCCGCCGCACCAGGCCGAAGTAGCTCCCAGGCATGGCCCCCTTGGGCCACAACCAAACTATGAGGCCCTTCATGGCATGTTCGGCCACCTTGTGGAGCTCGACCAGCTGCTTCAGCTGGTCGCTCAGGGGCACCGGATGTCCGGCCTCAGCATACTGAGACCAGAAGACCTTCTCCGTTGAGCTCCCCTCCTCGGCCCTATAGAAAGCGGCAGCATCGGAGACGCTGCAGGGCAGATCTGCGAACGCTCCTGGAGAGCTCCGAATTCGGGTAAGTGATAGGTAATTCACACACACATGCCTACTTTGCATGAAAAATGCCTTACCTGCCGCTATTTTCTTCAACACCTCGCTTTCCCGGAGGGCCTTGTAGGCTTCGGCCTTAGCGGCTTTGGCACTCTCAAGAGCCGATGCAAGCTCGGACTCTCGAGTCTTCGAGTCGCGCTCCAAACTCTCATGTTTTTCCATGAGAGCCTGGAGCTCTTGTTGTACCTCCGCCACCCGCGCCTCCTGCTTCTCTCGCTCGGTGCGCTCCGCGGCCGCATTACGTTCGGCCGCAGACACCATCTCCTTCAGGGTCGCCACCTCGTTCGTGGCCCCTGCAATACGAATGTTATCCTTGTCATTCTTCTTGCAACCAAATCCTTTTCTGTAAGGTACAATTTTAATAAGGTGTTACTCACCTTCCTTGTCCTCGAGCTGCTTCTTGGCACGGCCGAGCTCGTTCTCGGACCGCTCGAGGCTTTGCTTCAAAGTATTGACCTCTGCAGTTAGTGCGGCAGAGGTCAGCAGCACAGCCTGCAATCCCATATTGACAACTTTTTTATGACTCCCACGTGTATCTTTTAAGATCCTCAGTCCGGCTTTTCTTTCCGAACACCGAACCGAGCATCAGGGGCTACTGTCTATGCGGTACTATTTTACATATATCAAAATTCTTACCTCAAAGCCAGTTAGAAGGCTGCTGCAGGCTTCGGTCAGCCCGCTCTTGGCGAGCTGAACCTTCTGAATCACCGCACTCATGATGGTGCGGTGTTCCTCTTCGATGGAAGCGCCGTTGAGCGCCTCCAGCAAGCTATCCGGCGCCTCCGGTTGTACGGAGGCCGCCAGCGTCACGGTCTTGCCCTTCTTACGAAGGGGCCGCTCGCCGGACTCCGGAGCCACTACAGGTTCCGGTGCAGAGTCCGGTGCAAAGTCCGGGAGGTTGCCCTGCGGCATCTCCGGGGCCTCCTCCTCCTGGCGGGTCCCTTCCCAGGATCCCACCTCGGCATCATCCGCATCACGGGGGGTGGAGGCGGTCGAAAGGGAATCCATATCCGACGCACCCAAGGACCCGCTCGACGAAGCGGGAAGATCATCCTTGGGCGGACTGCAGGGTTGTATACGACATTAAGAAGACACCATGTGGCGAAAAGAAAAATCATGAAATTATTCGGGAGTCCGGATACTTACGATCTTGCCAGGGGCTTGGCCCTTGGAGGCCAATCCTCGTCGTCGTCGCCGGTGTTGGCAGAGCAGTCCGGGGGAAGAGTCCTTCCCTTCTTGGACCCTTCGGCCTCCCTCGTTGGGGAGGCCTTCCTTTTCTTCCCTCCCCCCGCTGGGGGAGAGGCCTCTTTCTTCTCCTCCTCGCCTTCGTGGGAGGAGTCCGCCTCAGAGCCACTGGACGATAAGTCCGATGACACCTGAAAACGGGAACTCTTTCGAGTGCCTGTGGCCTTCTTCTTGGCCTTCTTCTCCGGCACCACGTGGGGTGCCGGAACTAGCAGCCCTGTTAAGCAGGCGTCTGCTGGGTCTTCTGGCAAAGGGGCCGGACAGTTAGTCTGCTCGGCCTTTTTCAGCCAGTCCTGTCAAAGGAAAGGGAGTTTAGATCCCGCATAGAGTCAAACTATGGAAAACAAGTGTCCCGTAAAGGGTAAAATCGCTAATCTCGCTAGCCGGACGCTGCGAGCTGAATCCGCGATCTTCCATAGCAGATGCGGGAGCCTCGGCGCCCTTAAACAGCACCCTCCAGGCCTCTTCGTACGTAGTGTCGAAGAGCCCGCTCAAAGTCTGGTGCTGCGCCGAATCGAACTCCCACATATTAAAGTCCCGTTATTGGCACGGGAGAATCCGGTGGATGAGCATGACCTGGACTACGTTGACAAGCTTGAGCTTCTTGTTCACTAGCTTTTGGATGCAGGCTTGGAGTCCGGTCAGCTCCTCCGAATCACCCCATGTCCGACCACTCTCTTTCTAGGAGGTGAGTCGTATGGGGATGCCAGATCTGAATTCGGGGGCCGCTGCCCATTCAGGGTCACGCGGCTCGGTGATGTAGAACCACCCCGATTGCCACCCCTTGATGGTTTCCACGAAGGTGCCCTCGAGCCAAGTAACGTTGGGCATCTTGCCCACCATGGCGCCTCCGCACTCCGCTTGGCTGCCCTTCACAACCTTCGGCTTGACAATAAAGGTCTTGAGCCACAAGCCGAAGTGGGGCTGGATGCAGAGGAAGGCCTCACACACGACGATAAACGCCGAGATGTTGAGGATGAAATTCGGGGCCAGATGATGGAAATCCAGCCCATAGTAGAACATGAGCCCTCGGACAAAGGGATGGAGTGGGAAGCCCAGTCCGCGGAGGAAATGGGAAAGGAATACTACCCTCTCATGGGGCCTGGGGGTGGGGATGAGCTCCCCCTCGTCGGGGAGCCGGTGCGCGATGTCGCTGGACAGATATCCGGTGTTGCGCAGCTTCTGTATGTGCCCCTCCGTAACGGAGGAGGCCATCCACTTTCCTCCCGCTCCGGACATAGTTGGAGAAGGTTGAGGTGAGATGTGTGGACTTGGGCGCTGGAGCTCGAGTTCGCGAAGATGGATAAGCAAAGGAGGAAGAAGGCGTAGGTAAAAGGGTAGATCTTTATCCCCTTATATGGGCGGATGAAACCCTGCGTCCCCACCAGCCTGATAAAACTCGCTTATCTCCCAAGCGCCGCAATCAATGGCGCGGTTGGGTTACCCACGTCCGTATTAGTGGGAATCCCAGAATAAGGGGAACACGATCTCTGCTTCGACAAGACGTACCAAGGAAACCGCTTCGCTAAACGCGCTGAGGTGGTATGATAAAAACAATTCGAGTAAAGGCTTGGTGGTGGTGTGATGTCACGCCACAAAATACGTCAGCAAATTGAACTTGTGCAAATATTATTCTCTCTACGGTAGTATGTGGAATTTATTTTGCAGAGCCGGACACTATCCTGGTGTTCACAATCTTCTATGAATTATTCGGAGGAGGAAGCCGCCTTGCAATGCCGAAGACAATATGCGCGCCGGACTCGTCGTCATTGAAGCCTAGTTCAGGGGCTACTGAGGGAGTCCTGGACTAGGGGGTATCCGGATAGCCGAACTATCATCATCGGCCGGACTCTAAGACTATGAAGATACAAGATTGAAGACTTTGTCCTGTGTCCGGATGGGACTTTCCTTGGCGTGGAAGGCAAGCTTGGCGATATGGATATGTAGATCTCCTACCATTGTAACCGACTCTGTGTAACCCTAGCCCTCTTCGGTGTCTATACAAACCGGATGGCTTTAGTCCAGAGGACAAACAACAATCATACCATAGGCTAGCTTCTAGGGTTAGCCTCCTTGATCTCGTGGTAGACCTACTCTTGTAATACCCACATCATCAATATCAATCAAGCAGGACATAGGGTTTTACCTCCATCAAGAGGGCCCGAACCTGGGTAAAACATCGTGTCCCTTGTCTCCCGTTACCATCTGCCTAGACGCACAGTTCGGGACCCCCAACCCGAGATCCGCCGGTTTTGACACCGACACTGGTCATAGTGGGGAGTAACTTATACTGTAACATATTACTATATTACTCTAAACATCTCTATAAACCCGAAAGGAGGGAGTAGTAACATAGACTAGTGTCATATGCAGAGTATGGGAGCACATGATATTTCTCTGTCCGGACCGATCCCAAGTTGGCTTCTCACCTTCTTGGCCCAGCAAAAACCCCTCCCCCCTCCTGCGCACGCTTCCCGCTCGGCGCCAGCTGAGCCCGCTGCTCCACATTGATGGCAAGTCAGGGCGACGCGACCTCTCACTGCTTCCGCTGTTGAAGTGGCGCACTGACTGAGGGCACCGCCCGCTGCACGCCCGGCATTTTAGACTACACAGTGGAGAGTAACTTTAGAGCAAGTACTACTCCCTCTGTCTAGGTGTGCAAGTCATCTTATGAAAACCAAATAATCCCGAAACACTTAGGCGTGGTGCATTAAGTTCTATCTCGTTTCTTGTTTCTTGGCATAGCAACCAATAAGAAATGTGTGGTGTGCATGCGTTTAATGACTTGAGACAACAAACACGACATGAAGTGTTTAGTTCATTGCATGTAGTACTATTAATTAGCAACTAAACATTTAAGTTCTCTCTTTTTTCTTCCTCCTTGGTCATGGTGCACAATCTAAGATGACTTATTCACCTAGACGGAGAGAGTACAATTAGATGACATAAGCAGAGTATAAGGATTTAAATATAGTATTTGTGCTTAGTTGAAGGAGAGAGAAGAGGAGAGAGAAGAGAAGCAGATTGTAAACTTGTAGCCGGTTGTAGCAGGAGCCCCAACATACTTTGTGAGACAAAAGGTGGGGCCATTATGTAGGATCTTGAAGTATGTCTAGAGGGGGGGTGATTAGACTACTTGACCAAATAAATACTTAACCTTTTCCCAATTTTAGTCTTTGGCAGATTTTAGCAAACTTAGCACAAGTCAAGCAATCTTAACACAATTCAAGCAAGCATGCAAAGAGTATGTGAGCAGCGGAAAATAAAGCATGCAACTTGCAAGAATGTAAAGGGAAGGGTTTGGAGATTTCAAACGCAATTCGGAGACACGGTGATTTTTGAGCTGTGGTTCCGATAGGTGGTGCTATCGTACATCCACGTTGATGGAGACTTCAACCCATGAAGGGTAACGGCTGCACGAGTCCACGGAGGGATCCACCCAAGAAGGGTCCACGAAGAAGCAACCTTGTCTATCCCACCATGGCCGTCGCCCACGAAGGACTTGCCTCACTAGCGGTAGATCTTCACGAAGTAGGCGATCTCCTTGCCCTTACAAACTCCTTGGTTCAACTCCACAATCTTGTTGGAGGCTCCCAAGTGACACCTAGCCAATCTAGGAGATACCACTCTCCAAGAAGTAACAAATGGTGTGTTGATGATGAACTCCTTGCTCTTGTGCTTCAAATGATAGTCTCACCAACACTCAACTCTCTCTCTCACAGGATTTGGATTTGGTGGAAAGAAGATTTGAGTGGAAAGCAACTTGGGGAAGGCTAGAGATCAAGATTCATATGGTAGGAATGGAATATCTTGGTCTCGACACATGAGTAGGTGGTTCTCTCTCAGAAATGGTAAGTTGGAAGTGGAGGGGTATATATAGCCTCCACACAAATGAAGAAGGTTTGTTCTGATGGCTCTCTCCACGAATGAAGACGAGGTGGAGGGTTATATATAGCCTCCACACAAAATCTAACCATTACACACAATTTACCAATCTCGGTGGGACTGAATCAACAAACTCGGTCAGACCGATTTAGTAAACCTAGTGACCGTTAGGGTTTTCGGTGGGACCGACATGCAACTCGGTAGGACCGATATGGTTATGGTTAGGGCATAACGTAATCTCGGTGAGACCGATTACAAAAACTCGGTGAGACCGACTTTGGTAATAAGCTAACCAGAGAGTTGGTCAGGTAAACTCGGTGGGACCGGTTCGCTCATTTCGGTGGGACCGAAATGTTACGAAAAGGAAACAGAGAGTTTACATTGCAATCTCGATGGGACCGATCGCTCATCTCGGTGGTACCAAAACATTACGAAGGGAAATAGAGAGATTACAATCCCATCTCGGTGAGACCGAGATCCCTATCGGTGAGACTGATTTGCCTAGGGTTTGTGGAAGTGGCTATGACATCTGAACTCGGTGGCGCCGGATAGAAAGAATCGGTGGGGCCGAGTTTGACTTTTGGTTTAGGTCATATGTGGATGTGGGAAAGTAGTTGAGGGTTTTGGAGCATGTCACTAAGCACTATGAAGCAAGAAACTCATTAAGCAACACCTCATCCCTCCTTGATAGTATTGGCTTTTCCTATAGACTCAATGTGATCTTGGATCACTAAAATATAAAATGTAGAGTCTTGAGCTTGAAGCTTGAGCCAATCCTTTTATCCTTAGCATTTTGAGGTATCCACTTTTCTCATCCATGCCATGCCATTCATTGAGCTTTCCTGAAATATTTGTCTTGGAATAGTATTAGCTTAATGAGCTATATGTTGTTAGGAATTACCAAAACCACCTAGGGATAGTTTCACTTTAAATATCCCCCTTTTTGGTAATTGATGACAACATATAGATCAAAGCTTCGACAAACGATAATAAGATTGAAAAACATCGTCGCTTTGAGAAGTATGTGAAATGTGAGAGCTCCCCCTAAATTTGTGCATAGTTTAAGATTTGCTTTGGACTGCAAATGCACATTGAGTTAGGTTCATGAGGTACTCTCCCATGTCACATACATCTTGGTGGAGCACTCAAAATGATGATATTCAAAATACATGCACTCATCACCAAGCAAAGTGAATGATCATATAGAGATAAAACAGGATAATGTCATCCAACAAGCATTAATGTAGCATATGTTCAAACACATGATCATCATTGTATCACACAGGCAATAAAGTATCTCAAGCAAGCGAAAGCAAATAAAGTTCAACCACAAAGACAAGAGAGAACAAAAGCAAACTCTCTCTCTCTCTCTCGAAGCCTATGATCTATACATTTTTCTCCTCCTTTGGCAACAAGTTACCAAATAGTTCCTAGAAAATGCATAGTACTATGTCGTATCTCACGTTTGGTCTTGATGTGGTGGTGTAGATATGACTCCAAGGGCAAAGGCATCAGTTGATGAAGTTGGAGCTGGTGGAGTAGATGCTGGAGCTGGTGGCACTGAAGCTGTAGCAGGTGCGGATGATGTTGCTCTTGTGTCTGTCACAGGCACAACAGCTGATCTCTGAGCTCTAGGCACTCTAGCAAATGCCTCAGTGGTTGTCTTCCCCTTCCACTCCAGCATATCATCTTGGAGTTGCTCCACAACAGACTGGATCTCAGTTACTTTCACATCCAAGTCATAGAACTTCTGCTCCATGATCCTCTCCAGGCTCTCCTTGTTTTGAGTTAGGGTGGCCAACCCTTTCTCAATCCTTAGAGTGGATGCTATCAAGTAACCAAGCTGGTCTTGTTTGCTCTTCAGGAAGTACTCAGATGCCTCATCAATTGTTGGCATCTTGGCAGCCTTCTCAGTCTTTGCCTTCTCCTTCTTAGCTTGTGCTTGCACTGAAGATGGTTCATTTTCATCCATAACCACTTGGTTGTCCTCAAAGTCTGGATAGATAGGCATGTGATCCTTGTCCAACAAGAAAGTGATAGTGCCCACCTTGGAGTTAATCAGCTCCTGGATCTGTGGGGCATACCCACAACTTCTCTTCTGGTCTGCAGATGTCCTCTTGATTGTTTAAACAATGAGGCTCATAACCTTGAACTTTGAGGCACATCAAACAAGTGTAGCAGATTTATAGCATGGCCTCTGATCATGTTATGATCACCTGACTTGGGCAAGAGTGTGTGCCTGAGGATCCAGTTGATGGTTGGCAGTCCTGATAGAAGAAAATGTACAGACCCAAACTTGTGAGTCTCAAGAGCATCATCTGGGATCTCCTTGTACATATGTGCCATAGAGTTGTGATCCATTTTCTTCTTAGCATAGACATCCAAGTCATCTTCTTTCTCCTTTGGTTCATTGATCAGATTTGCCCATCCTTCAATAGTGGACTGGTACCTTGTACCTTTAGACATCCAAACTCTTCTGCTATCAGGATAGAAATGTGCTGTGGAGTAGAATTGCATTATGAGCTCATCATTCCACTTTGTGAGCTTCTGCCCAACAAAGTCATCCACTCCACAACCCTTGAAGCTGTCAAGCACTCCTGGGTAGTGTTCCTCATTCTCCTTGATGTATTTCCAATCAACCCATCTCATATCACATACTATTGGTTTCTTGTCCAGCAACACAGTCTCATAGAAGTCCTGTTGTTCCTTTGTATGGAACCTGTAGTCCATAGCAGTTCTCCTCCTGACTGCATAAGGATCATTCAACCTCCACTGTCTGAGTCATCCATCCTTTCTCAGCTTCATGTTCTTAGCAACAGGATGAGCATCGTTATGATCTGGAATCTTAGGCTTCAACTTCCTCAGAACATGCTCTTCATCTTCTTCTTCTTCTGCAACACCTTCAGGCACTGGGGCCTTGTTCTTTTCAACAGCTAGGATGTTCTTGGTATTCCTCTTGGGTGCAGTCTTGGGCTTGGAAGCAGCCTTAGGTGCTTCTTTGGGCTTTGATGAAGCAGCGCCTGACCTTATGGCATCACCCATGAGCTTCTGAGCTTTGGGAGCTGGAGCAGCAGCCTCTTCTTCTTCTTCTTCCTCTTCCACCATGGAAGGCTTCCCAACAACTCTGGCCATGGTCTTCTTGACCCTTTCCTTCCTCTTCTTTTCAGCCACTACTGGCTCCTTGGGTTCTGATCTCTCAGTTTCCTGAGTTGATGCTCTGACTTTGAGCATAGGAGTCCTCTTGGCAGGGACTTTCCTGTTCAAACCTGGCTTGGTGGTTGCAGCAGTGCCATAATCCCTCTTGAGCACTTTCTTGGAGGTGGCTTCATCCTCTTCTACCACATAGTCTTCATCCTCAGAGTCTGATGTTTTCTTCTTTCTGGCCCTGGTGACAGCTTTGGGTAAGTTGCTTGGGGTGCTCCTGCTGCCATCATCTGAGGAACTAGAGGGACTAGTGCCCTCACTCATAGGAATCTGCTCCTCTTCCTTGTTCCGGCTATCACTTTGATCAGACATGCTGCAAACACTGACTGCTGACCCTGTGAATTGATGTAGATGAGATAGAGAGTATAAGCATCACAAATACAGATGTTTTTGCAAAAGATTGAGTTAAAAACTTAGTTTTTGTTTTCCATAGAAAGCATTTCGGATCAACCGATTTGTGAACTCGGTGATACCGAAGCAACTTTAGGAACCTAAACTAGTGAACTCGGTCAGACCGAGTCACAGTTCGGTGGCACCGAGATTGCTAGGGTTTCACAAAGTTCTGAACTCGGTCACACTGATTTGCAATTCTCGGTCAGACCAAGAATCGCAAGTGCAATGGCCTTGGCCAAATCGGTGGAACCGATTTTTACAACTCGGTGGGTCCGAGATAGTTTCGACGGAAACCTAACCCTAAATTTTCAAATAAAACCTAATCTACGGATTGTTTTGACTAGATGAGATAGTTTCAATCGTGGCAAGATTCATGATGAACATAATGTGCTAGGAATCAGATGGGGATAGCACGGTGATCAAGTCCATACCCTAGTTCGGCGATGGACTCGCTACAGCGGCAACAGAGGTGGAGATTCCCGTTGACGGCGGCGGCGACCAGCTGCGGGAGGCGGCTGGCGATGAGGAGAACGATCCGGAGACCCTTCAGGCAGAGCGGGCTGAGCGCAGGCAAAAACTGTTCGGAGAAATTTCCAAAAAATTTGCCCTTCGGTATATATAGCCCGACCCTGTCGGTGTGACCGAGTGGAACACCTCGGTGGCACCGAGATGCATAACTACAAGCAGTTGCTACAACTCGGTGATACCAAAATGTTCAAATCGGTTGCATCGAGATTGAAAACCTAGATCGACTTAGTGATCTCGGTATGACCGAAATGGAAGAATCGGTCGGACCGAGACGCACAAAGAAGTTTTGGAAGTTTAAGTCTATGACGAATCGGGGACTCCGAGTGCTCCTCACACAGAGTGGTTCGAATCTAACTTGATCAAATTTTGTGATGTAGCATGAATAGAGTTTGAGACAAGAAAAGCATAGATAGCTAGAGAAGGTTCTTAGGCATTCTTGTCCATCCACTTGGCCAAAACAAAGAAGCCAAACAAGCAAAACTACAAGTGGATGTCCTCGAATGAGTAAAATATGCAACCAACATGCTCACACAATAAAATGACAAATGAAATATGTGCCAAAGCATGCACAACCAATTGTAGCATCTATCAAGCAATTGGCGATGACTAGGTCATCTATATATGAGTATATTGCCTTAGGAGTCAAATGAGAACATTTGATCATAGGTCATACTCATCGTTTAAGCTCAAGTGGGGTTTCCACTTTTACATAATTCATTGATGTGTTCACACCATTAGAGTTGCTTTAGGTCAATTCTTAGAGTAAAGCTCCCCCTACATGTGAGATCCCCCCTTAGTGGGACGAACTAACCTTGGGTTTTGTCGATGATGACTTCATGTAGGTGTTGAAGATGTGGATGCTCAATGTTGATGTAGATCATTTGGAGCAATCCTTTGGAGTGAGTTGCACATTCAATACCTACACGGGTTAGTCCCACAAGGAACAAACAAGGATATCCATAGACATAGAGTGATGCACACACAAGATGATGTCTATGAAGGCATTAGGTTACCTTGTCCCTTGTCTTACCAACAAGAGGGTTTGTGACTCCTTGAACTAGTGCAAGATGTGGAAGTTGATTGCACTTGTCCTTGCCAAAATGATATGAGTGAAAAATGTTGGCGGAGTCACCCTCAAGAACTCTCTAGTTCTTCTTCTTCGGGATCCACATCATGTTGATGGGAATCCTTGGAGTTGTAGTTGTACTTGAAGAAGTAGAACTTGACGTAGTCTTGGGAATCCACTTGACCAAGGCCTTGGGAGCTTCTTCAAATGCATCAATCTCCTCTTGAAGCTCATCCTTGCCTTTTTGCTTGTGGTCTTGTGGTGGAAGATCATCTTGAGCTTGTGTCCCTTTGAAGGAAGTAGGATCATACTTCTCTTGTTGAGGAACAAACTTCGTCTTCGGGTATTGATCTTCTTCCCAATCAACTCCATTGGCATTGAACTTTTGTTCAAATCCAACACCTTGGTTCTTCCAGTGCCTTCCTTGCTTGCGTACAATTTCCTCAAATTGCTTACTCCCGGCAAGGCTCTTGTAAACACCTTTCTCTAGGATTCCGTTCAATAAACTATTTTCTTGCTCAAGTGTAACTTGGCTAAGAGAATCATTAGTGGAATCAAGAGAACTACTAGAAGCAACAACATTGGATTTAACATGGTGATTGTTACTACTAGAGGAACAATCCTTCTTGTTTTTGTTACTAGACTTGACTTGAGGCATGTAAGTAGATAAGAGTAAACGCTTGGCAATGTAAGAAGAACTTTTCTTGCGAAGATCATCATTGATTGCCTTTAAGAACTCATGCTCTTGCTCAAGATTGAGCTTTTCAAAGCGTAACTTCTCATGAGTCCTTAAAAGTTCTCGATGATCCCCTAAGATAGTTTCATGAGCTATCTTAAGAGTGTTTAGTTCTTTAGTTAGGAGCTCAATCTTTTCCTTATCATCGTCATTCGTTTTATCTTGATTAGCATGATTAATTGACGTTTCATCATAGTATTCATCACTAGAGTTGTCAATAAGTAAATCATCATCACCTAGCAAGTCATCTTCATCACTATTGAAATCAACATACTCGGGGTGTGTTACCTTTGGGCCTTTAGCCATGAAGCATCTTCCAATTCCTTCATTTGGTGAATCAAATATGTTGTGGGAGTTGGTTGACACAAGTGCTAGACCGGCAACACCTTCATCTTGAGTATGTTCGGATTCAGAGTGATAGCTTCTCTCGGAGTAATGTTCAGAGTCGGAACCGAATACCCATTCACCAACATGAGCTTGATGTCTTCATTTTGTGTAGCTCTTTGATGACTTGTCCTTCCTTTTCAAATCCTTGCTTCTCCGGGATGTTCTTCGTTCATAACGATCATCTATACTCCTTCTCTCTCTTGGTGGTGATTCTTCTCTTCTACTTATCCTCTTAGGGGAATCTTCTCTTCTTTTGTAGGCAGCCGTACACTCATTGGAATAGTGTCCGGGTCTTCCACAGTTGTAGCAATTTCGCTCTCGACTGGAAGATCTTTTGTCATTGTAGGACCTTGACTTGGAACTTCTTTCCTTGACTCTACTCTTGTAGAAATTGTTGAAGTTCTTCACCATTTGGATCAATTCTTCATTGAAGGTTTGTTTCTCACTTGATAATGTGGGAGCTTCACATGAGGCTTTGTAAGAACCACTTGACTCATTGTGCAGCTCCTCCTTATCCTTGAGTGACATCTCATGAGCAACAATTCTTCCAATGACCTCCGTTGGCTTGAGATTCTTGTAGTTGGGCATCATTTGGATCAATGTGCATATGGTATCATACTTTCCATCCAAGGCTCTTAGAATTTTCTTGATGATGAATTTGTCGGTCATCTCTTCACTTCCTAAGCCGGCAATCTCATTTGTGATGAGAGCAAGCCTAGAGTACATTTGAACGACGCCTTCACCATCCTTCATCTTGAACTTGTCAAGTTGACTTTGGAGCACATCCAATTTGGATTCCTTGATGGAGTCGGTACCTTCGTGCATATCAATCGAAGTGGCCCAAATTTCCTTTGCATTCTCAATACGGCTGCTTTTGTTGAATTCTTCGGGGCACAATCCATTGAAGAGGATATCACAAGCTTGAGCATTGTATTGTAGCATCTTCAACTCTTCTGCGCTAGCTTCACGATTTGGTTCTCTCCCATCAAATAATTCACCTTGCAAGAAAATACACACAATAGCCCAAACGGTGGGGATATGTCCGAGAATATGCATTTTCATCTTATGCTTACAACTAGCAAAATTAGTACCATCAAAGTAAGGACCTCTACGGTGGTAGTTTCCCTCGCTAGTCGCCATACTCTCCTAGGTTGTGAAACCAAGGCTATGACCACCAAAATCAATGGAAATCAAAGCAAATGGAGACCAAAGCTCTGACACCACTTGTAGGATCTTGAAGTATGTCTAGAGGGGGGTGATTAGACTACTTGACCAAATAAAAAGTTAACCTTTTCCCTATTTTAGTCTTTGGCAGATTTTAGCAAACTTAGCACAAGTCAAGCAATCTTAACACAATTCAAGCAAGCATGCAAATAGTATATGAGCAGCGGAAAATAAAGCATGCAACTTGCAAGAATGTAAAGGAAGGGTTTGGAGATTTCAAACGCAATTTGGAGACATGGTGATTTTTGAGCCGTGGTTCTGATAGGTGGTGCTATCGTACATCCATGTTGATGGAGATTTCAACCAATGAAGGGTAACGGCTACGCGAGTCCACAGAGGGCTCCACCCAAGAAGGGTCCACGAAGAAGCAACATTGTCTATCCCACCATGGCCGTCGCCCACGAAGGACTTGCCTCACTAGCGGTAGATCTTCACGAAGTAGGCGATCTCCTTGCCCTTACAAACTCCTTGGTTCAACTGCACAATCTTGTCAGAGGCTCCCAAGTGACACCTAGCTAATCTAGGAGACACCACTCTCCAAGAAGTAACAAATGGTGTGTTGATGATGAACTCCTTACTCTTGTGCTTCAAATGATAGTGTCCCCAACACTCAACTCTCTCTCACAGGATTTGGATTTGGTGGAAAGAAGATTTGAGTGGAAAGGAACTTGGGGAAGGCTAGAGATCAAGATTCATATGGTAGGAATGGAATATCTTGGTCTCAACACATGAGTAGGTGGTTCTCTCTCAGAAATGGTAAGTTGGAAGTGTAGGTTTTTCTGATGGCTCTCTCCACAAATGAAGAGGAGGTGGAGGGGTATATATAGCCTCCATACAAAATCTAACTGTTACACACAATTTACCAATCTCGGTGGGACCGAATAAACAAACTCGGTCAGACCGATTTAGTAAACCTAGTGACCATTGGGGTTCTTGGTGGGACCGACATGCAACTCGGTAGGACCGATATGGTTAGGGTTAGGGCATAACATAATCTCGGTGAGACCGATTACACAAACTCGGTGAGACCGACTTTGGTAATAAGCTAACCAGGGAGTTGGTCAGGTAAACTCGTTGGGACCGGTTTGCTCATTTCGGTGGGACCGAAATGTTAAGAAAAGGAAACAGAGAGTTTACATTGCAATCTCGGTGGGACCGATCGCTCATCTCGGTGGTACCGAAACGTTACGAAGGTAAACAGAGAGATTACAATCCCATCTCGGTGAGACTGAGATCCCTATCGGTGAGACCGATTTGCCTAGGGTTTGTGGCAGTGGCTATGACATCTGAACTCGGTGGCGCCGGATAGAAAGAATCGGTGGGGCCGAGTTTGACTTTTGGTTTAGGTCATATGTGGATGTGGGAAAGTAGTTGAGGGTTTTGGAGCATATCAATAAGCACTATGAAGCAAGAAACTCATTAAGCAACACCTCATCCCTCCTTGATAGTATTGGCTTTTCCTATAGACTCAATGTGATCTTGGATCACTAATATATAAAATGTAGAGTCTTGAGCTTGAAGCTTGAGCCAATCCTTTTATCCTTAGCATTTTGAGGGATCCACTTTTCTCATCCATGCCATGCCATTCATTGAGCTTTCCTGAAATATTTGTCTTGGAATAGTATTAGCTCAATGAGCTATATGTTGTTAGGAATTACCAAAACCACCTAGGGATAGTTGCACTTTCACATTTTTAATTATATAGTATTTATACTAAAGGGACTAACGGAAGCCTTAATTACTCTATTTTTTTAGACAAACCTAGGTGGGGCTATTATTGACTTGGACGTGGGGTTTGGGGGCCAAAGGCCTACTATTATACTTGGTCCCACGACCGACCTGACATGCTCTACCCTAGCCGCCGCTGTATCATATGGTTTCGCACCGTTCCAGATCTTAGCGCAAACAGAAGCTTTGTCACATTCTTCCTGATGAATGCGAGGTTATTATTGTCCATGAGGCTTAATTTTTACCGCAAGAGATTTCTCACGGACGGACATGTTGAACAGCAAAAAACAAGTTTCAGGTGGACAATGGGCTTCTAAACGTGCTCGACTTCTATTTACAACAAGTTGTAGCCATCCTGAAATAATTTTTTTTGCACAGGATGTTGATTTTATGGATCAGACTGATCCATTTGTTTGTGACTGAAAAAACGAGTGGTTGGGTTAGATGTTACTGCCATGTTCAAACTGGGTTTTGTCTAAAAATTTGATGAACAATTATTCCTTGGGCTTTTTGTACCATTTGTATGCTTCAGTTGCATGTTGTTGCCCTCGTACTACCCTCCACCTGCCACTACACTGCCGCATCTTCTACGGCTGTTGTTCGTTCCTATCCAAGGCCTCGCCGTCGTTCTTCGCCTTGGTTCGCTCACTGTGCCCGCCGCCGCCTGGTGTTGTCAACATGGTCAACAACCAAGAGGAATCAAGAGATGACTGTACGTGGAGAGGTTGACAGTAGGGACCCACCAGGGTCATTGCATTTCGCAAGCAGGTGCCTCGTTATTACAAGCCAAAAAATAATTCCTCCTAATTGTTTGACAACTAGGTCCCACGCCATTGTCAATGTAGTCAATAAACGAGAAAATTACACAACGAGTGGATAACACCAGGGACCCAGCAGCTCGCCCAGTTGTTTTTTAGTTTCAGAGACGGAGCTCAACTACGCGGTGTGCGGGGGTTGTGGCCCGTCTAGACCATGCTTACGCTTTTATTAAGCACATGACGAGCTCAGTTGATATTTTTTTCTTTCTGAAAATGGCTAGCCCAGTTCTTTTTTCTGGAGAATACAAAAACCGAGGCCTACTTGCTTTTCTCAGCCCTGCTGGGCTGCAAATCTTTCAAGACGAGGAGGGCTGTAAGTAGTAAGAAATGGGCTTCCCCAGAAAATGTGCTATAAGTTGTAATAAATGGGCTGTAAATTTTTAAACCAAAGCGGGCTGGAAATTGCATTAAAATATCATTTTTCAGGATTTCTCTACTCTCTGCTCTTATAAAAACCAAAGCCAATTGGCAATTACATTAAAATATCATATTTTCTCCCACAAGATAAACTACTCATACAAATGCATCTTCATGTTCCTTTCAACGAACGAGCATCTTGCTAGTTAAGATTCTAAATTTCATTCTTTCTTTTGCGGAGAATTGTTTTTTGAATTTTATTTTCATATAATTTTTGAAAAATATTTTTAATGTGACTCAAAATTTCGTGATTAAAAGAGTTTGTACCCCACCAAAATATGCAAAATTTCGTCGAATTTTTTAGCAGTGCCCAGAATATATAGTATGTAATGCTAATAAAAAGAATATGGGCTTCAAATATCCTTAAGAATTAGCAAATGGGTTGTATGTTGTTTTCCACAGATTTGGAGGCTGACTTCTGGGCCTACTAGGTTTACGATGACACCATCCTAAAAAAAATTTTGACGCGTACGCAAGGCTTTGTCAACTTAGTCAACACACAGCAGTGAATGTTGGATGTCCATCCAACGGCCGCCATGCTTCTTCAATCTCTGACCTTCTTGCTCCAGCCGCCCAAACCAGCACCGGCGGGACTACCTGGTCCCTCCTTCCCTGGCTGGCTGTGCTGCCGCCAGGCCATCCCTCTAACCACCCACACATCTTGTTATTTTCTGGCGACGTCAGCCTCACCCCGCAGTCGAGCAGTAAGCGCTCGTACTCCCCTCGGCGTGGGCATCCTCTGCGGTGGCTTCACCGGCTCCAGGTGGTTCCCTTCCTGGGCCTCACCCTCGTCCACCGCGTGTGTGCTCTCGGCGTGGTGAGGTCAACATAGTCAACAAACAACAGCCATCAGAAGAGGCTGACAGTTGGGGCCCACACAGGGAAATGCCTCCTTATTACGCGCCAAAATAATGATTCATCCACCTGATAACTGGGACCCATCGGAAGGGCCTCTGTATTTCGCAAAAAAAACATTCTCCCTGCTATTAGCTCAGACCCACCGGAAGTGCCTCCTTATTACGCGGGGAGGCCACTGCTTCTTTGGGAGAAGAGGCAGGGCTAGCTGCCTGGATGTGCTCTAATTTGAGGTAACAACTGAGTCTCGTCAGATACTAGTTAAATCCGAGCTATGGGTGTGAAGCACTGATGTGCCAGTACATTTGATTGTGACATGTTCTAATTTTGTACCTGAACTTTTTTTAGAAAGGGATGTATGCCAACTTAATGTGCTAGCAGAACTTATTGTGTTGTCTGTCTGTTTTCTTTGCACAGCATTCAAGATATTTCCCCATCATTGATAAATACGATGAACCATTATGTACGAGTTTGTTGGTTTCAACATAGCCCTACCCGTAGTGATCCACTTCTTCTATCCTGATTGTGCCGCCTGCGTGAAATTTTTGTATGCAAGTTCAGTGTGCTATGATATTCTATATGATTGGGTCAACTATATAAGTTTTTACTAAGCATCAGCAATGCAAATGGCTGAAAGATGTATTTACGAGCATCAACTGATGGGTCTCTCTCTATATATATATATTTCTCACACACACACACACACACACACACATGCACACACACACACACGCACAAGTGGGACCCATTGAATTATTTCTTTGCTCGTGACAACTTTTAATTAGGTTCCACTGTAATCTAACTTTTTTCTTCAGTTATTAATTGAGCTCAGTGACTTCAAAAAGTTGGACAGATGCCTTGTTTGGGCCTTTCCGACGTTGCTGAATGTGGGAAGAGTAGCCATGTTAGGTTGTATTGTACTACACGGGCCTTTTTTCAACATCAGCAATGCAACTGGGCCGACAGTTGTACACAATATCCGGGCCAACTTGTTATTCTCCGCCCCACTGGGCTGCAAACTTTCCTAGGAGGTATGCATTAGACTTAACAAGAAAATGGACTTTAAGAAATAATAAATGGGATGTAATTATAATAACTGGGCAGTAACTATAAAAAATGCACCAAACGCTTAATTAGTTTAAAAAATATATTATTTTTGGAATTTGGAATTTTTTATTTCATTACTTGTTGCGCGCGCAATATTTCGTTGGATTTTAATGTAATACAACTTTATTTTGAAATTATATTTAATCTAACTAGAAATTTCGGATAAAAAATATTTTGGATCCCATCTAAATGTGGGATTTTTTTTGAATTCTGTTTTGAGCGGTTGGTTGAAATTATTAATCATTGTCCTAGCTAGAAGTTGGGTTGTACTTTTGACAAACTGTAAATGGGCTGTAGTAAATTCCATTAGAATTAAAAAATGGGCTATACATTCTTACAAATCGCAAATGGGCTATATGTTATTTGCCACACACTTGTGGGCCTTCTAAGTTTACGTGTCCCCTAAAAAAACTAAGTTGACGCGTATGCAAGGCTTTGTCAACAACACACGGTTCTAGCAAGTTGTGGCTGTTGGATGTCCATCCAACGGATGTCGTGCTTCTTCTTCAATCTCGGATATTCTTGCTTCAGCCGCCCAAAAAATGATTCCTCCCCCTGACATCTGGGGCGCACCATTTCGAAGGCTGACCTGTGGGCCTACTAAGTTGACGCGTACAAAGGGCTTTGCCAACTTAGTAAATATAAACGATTCTAGCTGCAGTGACCGTACAATGTCCATCCAACGACCGTAGTGCTTCTTCAACCTCTAGTCTTCTTGCTCCAGACGCCCAAAGCAGCGCCGGTCGTGCTGCGTGCTCCTGCCTCCCATGGCCGGTTGTGATGCCGCGGACGCCTCACTGCCCCCTACTACTCCCACCGCTGGCTAGTCCATCCCTCTACTCACCCATATCCTCTGTTATTCTGAGGCGATGGCAGCCTCACACCGCAGCCGAACCAGTGAACCCTTGTACTCCTCTCTGCGCGGGCTTCCACTGCCGCGTCTTCCCTGGCTCCGTGTCGTCCCCTTCATAGGCCTCGCCATCGTCTACCGCCCTGGTGCTCTCAGCGTGGCGTGGTCAACGTGGTCAACGACCGAATTCCATCGAAAGAGTACTGTATGTGGAGAGGCTGACAGCTGGGTCCACGGCAGTCGCAAGGAAGTGCCTCCTTATTACGCGCAAAATAATTATTCCTCCACCTGACAGCGGGGACATACCGGACGGGCCATCGTATTTCGTGAAAAAAATGTTTCCCCCCTGACTGCTGGGACCCACCAGCTACACCTTCGCACGCAAGGAAGTGCGTCCGGGCAAAAACAAAGATTCCCCCCCCTGACTGCTGGGACCCACCAGCTACATCTTCGCACGCAAGGACGAGCCTGACAGTCGGGACCCACCTGGTCGAAGCGTACATAGCATTGTCATTCTGGTCGTGAAAGTGTACGTACATACTGGTTGATGTAGAGGCGCACACGTGTCATAGTAGAGGCACGCACGTAGCATGTACACGTACGTACAACGGCCAATGTGCAAAAAATAAAATACGTCCACGTATGTACATACGGGTGGGGTCTCGAACGCCTACTCGCGCATACGTACGGCCATGGCTCATGTACATGGCTGGGTCGAAACGGAGAAACATCATCGTCGCCGTGTTCATGGGGAGGCAACGGAATGCGTCGTGTTCATCGGGAGGCAACGGAATGCGTGGGAGCCAACCGGCTTGGACGGAACAACCGATGGAAACGAGGCCTGGCGTACCGCAGAACGGAGGAAACGGCCTTGTGTTCGATCGGCCACGTTCGAAACGGGATCCTGTTCATCGGGAGGGGTCTGGCATACCGCAAAACGGAGGAAACAGACTTGTGTTGGACCTCCTACGGTCGAGACGAGGTCCTGTTGATCGGGAAGGGTGTGGCGTATCACAAAACGGAGGAAACGGACTTGTGTTGGAGCGCTACGGTCGAAACAGGGGTCCTGTTCATCGCGAGGTGTGTGGCGTACCGCAAAACGGGACTCCATGGGGTACTGTTCATCTCCACCGTCGACCTCCTCCAGCCTCCACGGGCTACTGTTCATCCACCTTCGACCTCCTCTAGCCTCCACCTGCGACTGTTCATCCACGGGCTCCTATTCATCCAGCCTCCACCGCGCGCTACTCCACCGGCTACTTTTCGACCAGCCCTCTCCACGGGCTACTGTTCATCCAGCCCTCCACGGGCTACCGCTCATCCAGCCCTCCATCGGTTACTGTTCAACCAGCCCTCCACGGGGTAGTCCTATTAATCCAGCCCTCCACGGGGTCCTGTTCATCCAGCCCCAACCGGCTCGATCCATTGGGGTCATGTTCATCCAGAGGCAACCACGGGGTTCTGTGCATCCACCCCCACCTGGAACTGTTCATCCAAACCCCCCAGCAATGCTCACTGTTCATCCAAACCCCCAGTTACAATGCTCACTGTTCATCCAAACCCCCCAGCAATGCTCACTGTTCATCCTGAGGCAGCATCGATTGGCTTCGGTTAGCAGCAGTAGCGAAGGAATTGCTCGATAGCTCAGGTTTAGTAACGTGTAGCCTGCAGTGCAATCACTCGGTTTCAATTAGCCGACGCCTCGCTCAGGTTTAGTTAGAGCCCAACGCCGAGCACCCATGCGCGTACGGTATGAGAGAAGCGTGCATCGCTCGGCCCCCGACCACCAACCGTACCCGGGAACTCCCCAAAATATTCCTCGCCCTCGCTTCTACCGTGGTTTTTTCCATCATGGATGGCCCAAAGAAGTTGGAGCCCACCACATCTACGAAAAGCCCATTTTATGTCATGATTTTTTGTCATAGAAGTTGGAGCCCACCACATCTATGATGATATCGGGTTTTTTTCACAATTATCGTCATTGAAGTGTCATAAGTATGACAGAAATATTTTTCGTTCGGCCCAAAATGTCATGGATGTGTCTTTTTTTTGTAGTGACAGCCTTGTCGTCAGTGCGTGACCTCGGGCCAATGCAGCCAGATCACATTTTGCACGAGAAATGACACACCATGTTTCGTTGACATGTGGTCCCGTTCCAACATGTCAGTGAGATGACGGCGAGTCCTTTTGTACAAATTTCGAACGGACGTCTATGTAGGCTGCGGCTCATCTTCCTGTAACGCGGCAACCGTCCATCGCCTCTTCGCCATTCCCTCTCGATTTGGAATTGTTGTTGCATGCTCTTCCTCCCTCCTCCATTTGCCTTCACCCTTCCTTCTGCCATCGTTTGATCATCTTCTCCATGGAGGAAACAGGCCGGAAACGACCCTGTTATTCTTACCCCGATCTGAAAGATGACGTGGTGGAGGAACTCATTGATCGGTGCAGCGTCATCACCTCGGCTAGCATGGCAGATTCATTCAGGACCAATCTCGATTCAACTAATAACATCATTACAAAGAACCCAATGCTCCAGGAGCGGTTTGATCTCCCCTATCTTCCTAGCCATGACCTTGCTCGCTGGCGCACGGACGACGGAAGCCTCGCCTTGTGCAAGTAGATGCCGCTTGATAATGATATGTGTGATGTTAAGATGCCATCGCTTAAGGGTAATGCCTGGGTAGGCGCGAATGGAGATTGGGTTGTTTATATTGGGTACAACTGCGAGTAGGAACTTGTGAATGTGTACACTCGTTAGCGGATTCCACTTCCAAAAATCTCAGAGTGCCCTGAGGTTGAGAAAAATGATGATCTACTTACGTTCAAATATGATCATGACTGACGTCTACGGAAGATAGCAATTTGTTGAGTTCCTAACCGCTCTTGGGATTACATGACTATGAAGTTGTTTCTATCTTCTACAAGCTTGTTGCATTCGTTACTTCCACGCTTCGATGGATATTGCTCAAAAATCAATTTTTGTACACGGATGAGTACTATGATGCAATTCAATACGAGCGTCTTGTGTTTGCTGCCACCACTCGTGGAACTGTTTTTGCATGGAATCCTTATGATTTCGGTATGTTTATCTTCCACTGTAATTATAATTGTTTCATCCACATGCATGTGGGTTAGCAAGTTTCCCTTCACTAATTAACCTTCTTGTGTTTCCAAGGTCCTGTGAACTTTCCACCACCTATACTTGAAAATTTTTATAACTAAGGGGGATATGACGATGGTGATGATCACAAGCACGTGGACGAGCAGGACCTATATACTCAGTGGGACCTGGCAACTTATTCTGAAGGATCACCTCTTATTGTCTGTATACAGTGCACTGTTGATGTTACTACTAAGGAAGCAGGTGTTGTCTCCCATGGTTTCACTCTCCGGACCTATTCAACCATCCGTTGTAGGGTATTCAGGATGGATACTAGTGTGCTAGCGCCAACACCTTCTCCCTAGTTCAATATTGATAGTCTTGGAGAAAACTCGCTCTTCCTTACTATCCAATGATGGTGAAAGGCGATCCAGTAGTTGTTCACACAACTTTACTACCATCTATGAGAAGCAACTGTATCTATACCTCGGACATCACGGTGGTTCCCTACCCTGGCTATGACAATATGCGTCATGATATAGGCCGCTTCAGCCTGGATGATCAGTCCTACATTGGTCTCGATATTGACAATAGCTGGCCTTCCCAGAGGCTTACCTATGATTCAAAGCAAGTGTTTCCAATGCCGAGGACTGGTTGAGCTGAAGTTCATTTCATTTCTTGTTATTTGTTGTGTGATGAAAACTTTAGTATTTACTATAATGTTTTGTTGGAAATAATCTATAATACAACATGTATCCTCGTTGTCATTGTGTGTTGATGACTTGTTGTATGTAATGAATGGTACATTTGCAAATGCATGTCATAAACTCAATTTATGAATGGTTTTCGAGTCACTTCTTGGAGTGTGAGTACCGTAGTAGTATAACGAACATCTGGTTATATGAAGTTGCCACATCACATAGAGCCAACCTAATATTGGAGTATGCTAGCACAATAGTTACTTCTAGTTAGATCAACTAGAGCTAGGTGTTGCACGGAGGCCGAGAAATATGGTGATAGCGTGACTGCGTGAGGCGGGCGTGTATGTAGTCTGGTGTAGGCACATGGCTTGCCGTGTTTCCTATCCTCCAGTCTAAATGTGGAGAAGATTTGGTCGAGTTCTTCCTCCTTTTGCCGACACATGGGACATCCAGCATCCGAATCGTGTCATGCAAGAAAATGGAGTGCTACTTGAAGCCATGTGATGTGCAGCTTGGGTTAAACTATAAATAGAATCTTACTCTTGAGTAACTCCAAAAGTGGCCACCGAAGATCCTTATTGGATTTTTTTTCATCACCAGCACGTCGAGGTGAAAGATGTGCAGGTTCAGTGCATCGTCTTGTGTTTTCATTGACATGTGGGACCGCATGTGACCAAACAGATGATGGGCTCCGCACGTTTGCTAGCTGGCTGAGAAGAGAGAGAGAGAGAGGAGCACGGACTCCAGGAAATTTCACGACAATGTGAGTAGTACTAGTGGTGTACCGTACTCCTAGAGAGTTAATGTGTTCGCTCTATGTAACCAACACGTCCATATAGTGGGGTGGCATGGGCCATAACTGGCATTCACGTTTAGCAGTACGGCACACGCCACCCACACGAGTCCCATCTGACACCAAATTTCTTGGAGTCCGTGCTACAACCATCTCTTCTCCCTACTATTTTCTCAGCCATCACGCAGTGGGCGGGGTGGGGATTTGCCGATAGTCGGTTTGCTCAACTACGGTCCCACTTGTAAGTGAAAATGCAACAGATCACACATTCCCCCTAGAGCGGCGTGCCGGACCAACCGTGTGGGGTTGCGACGCGAACATGGCAGACTTTTCCTTTTGAACTTGTAACTTGTAAAATTTGGTTCTGCTCCATGGCGCGACCAATAGATAGAAATAACAATTTTCCCTAGAGTAATGAGAAGTTTGGTTCAGGCGCGGTTCATGCATGGAGTACATACAAAAATTATGAAGTTGATGCGAAAGGTAAGATAATTAATAGTAGTACAATATACTACTACATGGATTTGACGGAAAGATAAAGATACATACGGATCCATCAACGACATCCTCACGCCCTAGGGCGCCGGGTCACCAACCGACGTGTGAGGAGCAACGGCGTTGGTGGAAAGCTCAAAGTGCTTCTGAACAATGTCGTCCAAGGTTGCCCTGCGGTCCAACAAGGCCAGCATCCTATCATTCTCCGCTTGCATGTAGTAGTCCTTGTGGATGATTTGCGAGTAGATGTGGGTGATTATGTCGATGGTGTCTTGCTGCACTAGGCGCTGTGCGGCGAGCGCGGCCTCGAGGTGGACATTCTCTGGCGTGACGGCGGGCAGTCGCAGGGCCACCAGTGAGTCGAAGAGGTTGTCACCATAGAGGCCGTTGAGGGTGGTGGGCGTTGCAGATCCTAGGTGCGTGGGCTGGAGGCGTACGTCAAGGTCGTCCGCAAGCTTCTTGACGATGGTGAACTTGTCGAGGAAGCCGACAAGGACCTCATCGACCAATGAGATGAAGATGTCGTCCAAGAGGCCTCGTGCCCTGGCGGCCTCAAGCACGACCTGGAGACGTTCCTTGGTGTCGGGCCGCAAGCCGACGTCATGGACCATCTGGCACAGCCGGCTGATGCTCGCGCTCATCGCCTCCATGGGTCTAGCTTCTAGTCAACCGATCTTGCAATTGGAGTGATCACTCTTGCCCTTGGTTAGGGTGCGTAGTTGCGTAGGATTTTGTAGATTGGACTAGTGGGGAGCCTTTATATGAGAAGTGCAGACTGTGTTGCATTCACATGTGTGTTTGCCATCTACTCCTCGGCCTTCCCTCCGTGCCGGTGCAGTATAGTCATCTCACCAAGACCAAGTTGGGGCAAAACGAGAGAACTTTGATGTTGACTGGTTTATTGGCCCCCTTTGCATTTTGCACCAAGTTTTGACCTTTGATTTAACTAATAAAATGCTATTGCATGTAACCAAAAATGTTGTGCTAAGGCCCTTCCCATTGCTCCATGGTGGACAGGTGCTAAGCATGCCACATAGGCAAAAAAATGACATGGTGCAATAATTAAGGAGGAGAGAGAGCACTTTGGTGACCCCAGGAAGAACCAATGCCAAGCACGTGAACCTAGGCAAACCAGTTAAATGAAAGAAGTTAACCAATGCATCAGGAACAACGTTCAAAACAAAATAAAACAATACTCCATGTATTTATTTAAAGAGGGAGTAGTATATTTCTTATGACATGCATTACTAGATATTGCTAGTCAAATACTAAATCCAGACGGACGTGGTAGTACTGCTAAATCTAGACTGTGGTGCTAGATTAGTAGTAGTACTACCAATGTAGTACTAGTACTGTACTACCCATTGGTCAAATTACTCCTCCCAGTGAAGTGACAAGACCCTGCGCCAGAGATGACACCCGAGTGTAGGCATCATGTTCGGCATACCAAAGTCAGCCTGACCGTGTGTAGTCTCTATCATCATGGTTGTAGAGCAAGCCTGCTTACAACTAGCCATGTTCGACATAATTTCCCATGCGTTGCCACAAGTATCTCTACTCTTTTCTTATACAAGTAAGATGCTCGTGCATTGCACGGAACACCAAGATTGGGGGTGGACGGCGCCGGCAGCAGCCATCATGCCAGATTGTTTCATGGCCTTCTATATGTGGTGGGGAGGCGATAAGGTTGATTGTGAGAGACAAGGAGTTGTTTGTATATAGGGAACAAGTGCGGGCATCTTTTTCCAAAACTGCAGAAGTTTGCTTTGTATGCGTCAGATCTAGATCCAACGGTTATTGCTGAAAGATGGCAGGCACACCATCATCACCAACTCAGGACCTCTTTGATTTGCAGGATTTTGAAAACATAGGAATAGGACACGGCAGTATTACAAGTTTCAAACTGATATTACAGATGTTAGGAGTAATGGTGCACCTACAAAGAGGGAATTATTAGGAAGGTTACGTAAGAACTTTTGTTACTTTAGGTGGATGTAGCATTATCGTACAAACTAAAATCCACCGCCCCGACAAGTCACTAATGGGAAAACAAATTTTTGAGTCTCTGGCGACTTGATGTTTCAAAAACAAATTCAGCTTCTATGGAGACTTTGTCATTTAGGCTTAGACGCTTGCGGTGATCAGCACACCATTCATTGTTGCACCAGAGAACGCCAAAACTCATTACCTTGAGCACACTTGCCTGCAGAACAAAGAACCTGGCCAATTTAATCTCAGATGTGCTGCCTCGGTAATCGATCAAATCAATTTTTGTAAGATGGAGATCAAGGCATTCAATGAGATTGTTATAGTGCAACACATTTTTCAATTTTGGGTTTTTTTATCTGCAAAAGAAGAGAACATATTAGAGCAGCTGGCTATATAAGATTGCCATGTCTTCAAGACGTACCAATATCATTCGCTCATACAATAGGGTTGGCTGGCTAGTGATATTCTCTCACTCTCTCTCTCTCTCTCTCTCTATCTTTCCTCTCATTTACCTAGGATCACGTGAAGAGATTGGGAATTTTTTGCCTTCCACTATGTGGCTGATGCCATATTTCTCAAAAGTATTGCCACATAATACGCATCAATGTCAAATCAAAAGATTTTCGCTTTGATCTGGCGATGTGAGAGAGTTGGCACCGCTGTGCACACAGACCCACATGTATAAACAAATCAATCAAACCAACTACACCAGCCTCTCACTCTCCCAAACAAATGTTTTTTTATTTCTCAGTCCTCTCCCTCTCCCACGCAAGTGTTTTTCATTGCGTGAGTTAATTTGGCACCAGAGCAAAGTAGGTGGTCTAGATTGGGGCACCAAGTGAGCAATGGCGGGGCATCGATGCCAAATGCATCACAAGTGAATTTGTCACGTGTTTTGGCCTACATAGTGGAGGGCCCTTATAGCCCACTTTTGTACTACCTCATATTTATTATAAAATTTTGACCATAGATTTACCTAAGAAAATGCCAATGCATGTCACCAAAAATTATACCATTTGAAATTACGTTCAAATACGAATCCAACAATATAATTTTTAGTGAGATGCATTAACATTTTGTCAGTTAAATATATGGTCAAATTTTGATACTACAAAATAGGAAGAGTAAACCAGGACGGAGGTAGTACTTGCTCTTAGGGTAACCATAGAGTTACAAGTCTAAGTTACTAGCCACTATGACTAGCCTAGGCTACTAGTAGTACAACAAAATACGATTTAGGTGATCAAGTGAGAAAAAATACTAAAAACATTTCTTTCTATGTAGTTCGTAGATGCATTTTTGAACACTACACTTGTCATCATAATTTGGGGAAATTGCAAAAAAAAAATTGAGCTACGTTGTGATTACCGTTTACTAATACTAGGAAAGAAGTTTCACCTCGATGAGTAGCTTCTCCATGCACGGAAATCATGCAAGGAATCCAACAACTTGATCCAGATTGGGGCCGATAGATTTTATTGCCAAGATCTTCACTGTGCGCACAGACTGTGTCTAGCTTGTGGGAATCATTTTCTGGATGACAGTCGTAAATACATCAAGAAGAAATTTAAAAATGTGAATTTCAAGAAGACGGAGAAGAAGATGAGTGTTGTACCTGAACGATTACGAATCCACTAAAGAGTTCCGAGAATTTGGTAGACAAGTATAGCAATGCGGTCAATTTAGGTGCGTCGGTGACCCTAATTTTTGTTGGACCTTCTAGATCAGATACAAGCAATCTCTCAAGGAAAGGCGCATTCTCAATGACCATAACATGGAATAGCTGGAGTGATCTCTTCCCAATTGATGTCTTGTTGCGGGGCCAGCAAGACACATAAATCCATCGGAGATTCGTCGAGGCAATGTGGATGCTAATGAACCCGTGGATCTGCCAAAGACGAAGGTACTCGAGCACAGTACATCTGCGGAGCAGGTGCACCATAGCCTTCCTCGAGATGCCAACATAGAAGAGGTCAAGCTGCTTGACTTGAGGGAGAAGAAGGGCGGACTCGACATTAATCTGGGAAAAATAGCAGGAGCTGAAGCTGGCATGGCACAGCGTTAGCATGAGGCGGAGCGCGAACAGCGGCAAAGAGCGACATCGTCCAGCTTCAAACCTGATCTCCTCGAGCTGATCTAGGGCGGGGGATAAGAACCACTCGTCGAACTTGGCTTGGACCTTGCAGTTGGTACTGAACATGCGGATGTCAAGGCATCTGGCTAGACCATGGTGCGATGAAAAGATATTGGAGACTGCGGTAGTGCGTTTGCAATCCCCATCGCAGAGGCAGCTGTCGATGGTGAGGTTGAGGGGGACGCAGCACCAGAGGGGGCGCCACCGCCAGGAGAGTAGGGTGGTCTGCACGGCGGATTTGGTGGTGAGGAGGCCGATGATGATGAGCAGTATGTCATCAAGGAGGCTGCTGATGAAGTCTAGGCTTGTCGTATGCGGCTTTGGATCGAGCCGCCTCCACTTGTAGGCTGCCTCGTCGACCATCTCAGCCGGCAGCGACGCCGGTGTACACGTGTGCTGGTGTGTATTGTGTGCTAGGTGTGCGCGAGTGCATCCTTTTGTGCATGCCGCCGCGCAGTCGTGTAATGTGTGCGAGTGCGTACTTCACGTGGAAGAAGTGTGCCCACAATTTACTAGTGTGCGGGGTGCTACCCCAAGTAGTTTCAACTTTGTTCACTTCACCGCGTGTCAGATGGGCCTCTAGTTTACTTATATTCACCCACTGCCACATGGGCCAGCACACGAAGATAGAGAACACGAGCTCACAAGGTAGCATGTGGACTTGTTGACCCGTCAACTAAACAATATACTGATCTATATGCTGACACAGTGATAGTACAATCCCTCGGTATAGAGAGTTCGAGTGAGAGGGGAGACCCGTGAGAGATAGTAGAGAGAGAGAGAAAGAACTACTCCCTCCGTTCGATAAAGTAGTGTCTATAGTTTTTTAAAGTCAAACTTTTGAAACTTTGACCAAGTTTATAAAGAAATTACTTATATCTACAATATCAAAGATAAATGATTGTATGAAGTAAGTACATGTTGTGATGAATCTAATGATCGTTCCAGATGTAAATGTTTTTCTCCACATATACCTCATCAAACTTTTCTGAGGTTTGACTTTTCAAAACATCCATATGCTTATGGACATGAGAGAGTCCCTAACTAGAGAGAGTGTGTGTGTGAAATAGAAAGAGTGAGTGAAAAAAGTGTGTGCGCTTGTGTGAAAGAGACATGGACAACACACAATAAAGTAGAGAAAAAGTGTGTGTCTCTTATGCAAACATATCACACATGCATCTTCGACAGCGGAAGCAAGGTGAGGAGATAGTGTGTGGTTGTTTACAACTGAGAGAGAAAGACCCCCTAGCACGTGGCTAAGAGAGGTCTAACAAAAAAGGGAGAGAGGTCGAGAGAGACGTATGGAGAAAATACAGACATGGGGAGGAGAGAGTGTGTGTTTGTAATAGAGAGATCCCCTGGAGATCGTTTTGGGACTACATGGGTGGGAGATTGAGTGACAAGGTGTGTGCACGATAGAAGATATCCTGAGAGATATCGAGATAGACGTATGGATGGAAGGAGACAATATGTGTGTTCCTGATGGCTAGTGAGAGATAGTCATACTTAGGGGGGAGTGCGTGCGCCTATGATAGAGTGAGGGATTATGGTACTTAGGGGGTGCGTGTCACATAGAGAGAGAACAAGGGCGGAGAGTGTTAGATGGGTCTATGTAGAGCGAGATATGTGTATGTGTGAACCAGGGAGATATAAAGTTTGAGAGCGATAGAGGAGCCCCAATACGGCTAAGTGGTGCGTCACAAAGCTGAGAGGAGGAAAGAGATATTCGATCCGCTCGATAATGCAGTGCATATAAATTTTGTAGAAGTCAAACTTTGGAAACTTTGACCAGGTTTACACAATATTATTTATATCTACAATACAGAAGATACATCATACGAAACTACATCTCATGATGAATCTAACGATATATGTTTGTTGTTCTAGATGTAAATGTTTTTCTCCACGTACATGGTCAAACTTTGAGATGTTTGACTTTTCAATAAATCTATATGCTATGGATCGAAGAGAGTGCCTAAGTCGAGAGACATCAAATGCGCGTGAAGGAGAATGAGTGAGTGTGCAAAAAGTGTCTGTGTGAAAGAGAAAGGGACAACAAACGATAAATTAGAGTGTGTGTGTGTGTGTGTTTGTTTGTTTCTTATGCAAACATATCATGCATGCATCTCCGAGATAGAAAAAGCGAGGTCAGGAGATACACGAAGATAACTAGTGTGTGATTGTTTGCAATAGGGAGAGACACTCCTATAGCACATGTCCAACAGAGCTCTGGCCAACAAAGGACAAAGGTCGAGAGGGACGCATGGAGAAGATGGACGCATGGGGAGGGAGGGAGGGTGTGTTTGTGATAGAGAGATCCCTAGAGATCGTGAGGGGACTGTATGGGTGGGAGATCAAGGGATGAGGTGCGTGTGTGATAGAAAGATGCCCCGAGAGAAATCGAGATAGACCATGCACATGTTTGTGATGGAGACTTAGAATTAGCTAGTCATATACATATAGGGGGACTGTGTGTGCCTACAATTGAGTAAGAGACCATCATACTTGGCTAGGCGTGAGATTGTGTGTGTGTGTGCATGTGAGATGGAGAGAGAACAAGGGAGAGAGAGTGAGAGCTTTAGCTGGGTCTATCGAGTGTGAATGAGATATGCATGTGTATGTGTGACCCAGGGAGATGGAGAGTTTGAGAGAGAGAGGTAAGAGCTCTGAGACGACAGAGTGATGCATGAGAGAGTTACGGGCAACGAGCCAGGGAATTTGTGTGCGTACGATGGGTGCACCCAAAATATTTAGCTTGGACTAGATAATCATACATACTACGCGAGAGAAACCTATACATGGAGTGTGCATGCGAACTAGAAAGACCCCCCACACACACACAAAGATAGATAGATAGATAGAGAGAGAGAGATAAAGAGAGAGGGGGAGAGGGACCAACAAGGTTTGTGTTTGGATGCGTGTGAGAGAATTTAAGATTGTCGGCGAGAGAGAGAGAGAGAGAGAGAGAGAGCAGGAGTCCGGGAGAGGGGGAGGTCGCGTTTTATGCATCAAAGACTGATATAAACCATGTTTCGATATAAACTTGCATTCAAATATTTAAATTGGAGAACATGTTGTGTGCAATCTACACATGAACAGAGATATGCGTATCAAACAAGTTCATAAATTTGACTTTCAACATGTTCATGGAGTACTATAATACCTTACAACATACTACTCGATTGAGGTGTTCAACTTTGGATTCAGTTCACTATTTTGACTAGTGAACGAGCTATTTCATTGAATTGAGATATTTCATTTTGGGTTTGATTCCTTTTTTTGAGTGGGTCAACTATTTGTCATATAGTAAATCATTAGCAATGAGCATGTAAAAACACATTAGTCCCGAGCATCATCTCTCCATATAAAAAAGAAGTCGCAAGCTAATATTTCAAAATTTGATTGGAATCGACTTGGTAAGGTAGATGTGGATGCTCGTTCTCCCAAAATTTGAACGAGACGCTAAACACCCTTTGCTCGGTGGAATTCGCCCGAGCAAATAAATGGGAGACGCGAAATTACCGGCCTATATGGGACACAATTGCCCATTGTACATCAAGGGTAGGTTCATAACTTCATCCAAGCACGCCTTCTCCTCGGCTGAAATGACATGTGCAGAATAATTCATAAACCATGGGCGGGAAAACACCCTATCCTCGCACGAAATCACTCGCGCCGACTATTTCAAAACACGCCCTCCCCGCCCAAAATCGCTCGCGCCCACTATTTCAAAACACGCCCTCCTCGCCCAAAATCGCTAGCGCACAGTATTTGGGAGAAGCAAAGTTACTCTACTATCCCCGACCCTCAGTACACAGACCCAAGCCCAGAAGCCTAAAGGCAGGGGTAGAACTGTAACTCCCCCACATTTCATAAAAATGCATCCATAAGACATGGTTACCCTCCCAATTCCCCATTCATATATCATGGGCGCCAAATCACCTTGTCCCGGAAGCTCCCTTCTCCCCAACCGTGAAACCTCAGCCCCTCCTCCATGGCACCCCCACCGCACCAAGTTCACCGCCGCCCTCCTCCTCAATGCCAGAGATGTTATCGTTTTGCTGTCGTGGACTAGGCCGTGTGCCTCTTACTCCGTGTTGTCGAAGCTGCCTCGACGGTGGTTTACCGGAGCCGATTCACCCCCGCTGTTGTGCACGACGTCAGAGCAGCTCCAACTTCTGATGCATCCAGGACCCCGGTGCTGCTTCCCTGTAGCCTTTGATCGTGATACATATCTACTTTCCTGCCGCCGGTAGCCACCGCAACCGCGCCGGCCTCACCGACTCGACAGCTGGAGCTGCCTACTTCACCAGACCGCAAGATAGGTCGTACACTCATCTCAAATCACTTTATTTAGGCTTCAGTTGTATGAATTTTTATTCTAGGCCAATCGATTCCCAATGGGAAGCAACACCCCTCGAGGCGGCGGAGCTCCTAGGCTGCCAGTTGGCTGGTGTCAAACGTAAGGGTGCGAGGGTGCAAGTTCACCACGAAAGCAGCGCTTACATGGCTATCTTAGAGTTGCATGGATTGAAGGTACTGCCGCCACCGGATCTGGATGACGGCGAGTCTTTATGGATTGGCCGGGGGCGGCGCAACCACTGCAGTGTGGTGGGGCAAGGAGCGGGGTTTTGGTCCGAGCTCTCACGGCCATGGACGGCGGAGGCAGGATGATCTACCAATGGTCGCTGGCTCTTCGGGGAAGATTCTGAATAGTGTTAGCCAGGAGGCACAAGATGGCCATCAAGCCATCCGTCGTAGATCAGACAGTACTAAATAAAATAAAATCATGTGACCCCAATTTAGTCTTCAGTCAACAGACATGCGACCACTCTCGTACCTTATTGTTGATCTCTTAGGGTATTTCTTCTGATTAGAGATAGGTGTCGTTCTTAACATTATGTGTTTTCTGCATCTTCAGCCACACCGTCTTGCTTCTCACCACAGTTGCTCCAACAAGGGAAGCACACACCAGAAGGGAGTTATAGTACCTACTCAATAGTTCCCTACATTGAATGCGCGTGCCCAAGATGGACAGCCACAACAACTGCAAGGCCATCGACAAGTCAGCACATCATGCTCACTCCTATGGATGGGGGCCAGATAGGTTGTACCCTCATCTTGCTTGTGTGCACCATTTATGGCTTTATTATTCATCTAATCATGGAAAATAGATTATCACGTTTCAATATGTATTCATGTTGATCTCTTACGGGTCTTGTTCAGGAGTTAACGATGTTCCATAGTTCCGCTAAGAGATTTGTTCTTTAGGCAATGTCATTCCATAGTTATCACCGATCAGCCAATCATGTCCCACAGGCTAGTGATTATAGTATTATACCACTTCTAGTATTACCTATGTTGTTCTTTAATACTTTTGTGTGCCATCTAGTTAATCTCGGGTACAAACGATACATATTCTGTAGCTTTCATCTATGTTCTCCCTTTAGTTTTTGAGACCTGTTGCTGCTAGTTAACCCAAGTCCTACTATTTATGTCGTCTCCTACAGGCACTCATTACATAAATCTAACTACTAGTTGTCTTCCATGCATGTTAGATATAATTGCACACACTGATATATCCACAAGAACCTCACGGAGCAATGTACGGTCCAACAAACTTGATGTCAATGATACCCAATATGATGGAACATGTAAAGGCAGTTCTTCAGAAGACTTGTAGAAAGATGATGAATCCTCTTCACCCCCACAAGGTCCTTGCTCTAACTTGGCCCGTGATATGGGTACATCGTGCATATAATGTCCTGGAGTGCATCTACTCTATTGCAATGCCATGTGCTTAGCTTGCTGATCATGCATGTAAATATGTCATGCCTTCCTATTTTTCGATACCTATTCCATTCATGATAACATGTTTTCAAATTCAAGTACTATCATTCTACTCTATCGCAATGTCATCTGCTTAGTTTGGAGATCATGATTCTGAACATCTTATGCATTGTTATTCATCAGTATGTACTTCATCTGTCAACCATACCATCTTTTTTACATTGAAGTGTTGTTCTAGTGGTCTGTTGCAATGCCATCTTAGTTTCCCAATCATGGACGCATATGTTGCCTTAGTGTTTTTTTGTATGTATTCCACTAGCATACAGTTTTACATTCAACTAGTGTTTTTACTCTGTTGTCCTATTGTATCCCTAGCTCTTACATCATGCTCCCTCTGTCCGACTTACATGTCGCAGAAATGGATAAAAATGGATGTATCTATAACTAAAATACGCCGAGACCCATCCATTTATTTCCGGATGGAGGGAACACATGTCAATATGTCATGCCTTTCTATTCTTCAGTACCTATTCCATCTCTCTGATGTAGTATGTTTTATAATTGAAGCACCATTCTTCTATATAAGGCATGCAAGGGGAAGACGGTTATGTTAGAATCTAAAGGGTTAAATACAAGGTCTTACAAAAGATCCAAACGCCAGGAGATAGTAAACCAACTCCAGTTTTCATAGATATTGCTCCAGTACAGAGAAACCCAACTCCTACTGATAATAAGCAGATCCAGTGGCCAAAAAACTTGTCCGCTCCAGTCCAGCAAAAATATGTCACCTCCATTATAAGAAGCGTGTGCGTATCCTTGCATCATGAAATTTTATAGCATTCTGATCATATTTTCTACATGTTTCTTATCCATCTCTCTTTTAGAAAATAAGCTTAATGGATAGAAGACATTCTGCACTGTATCGTCTTCGAGGAAAGTATCTTGTGGGAATTCTCTGTGCTCCCATGCTGATGTAAGTACCTGTTGTATATCACTATATTTTTACATCAGCATGTATTTTGTTAATCGGTGTGAATCCAACCTTTATCTGATCTAAATTTAGTTGTAGAAAAATGTATAATTAAAGGCAACAATGTTGATTTTTGTAAGGAAAACGGCCTGGTAGTTTTTCACACTGAGCTGTATGAGTGTACTATCTCATATTATGCACATTACTGAATTGTAGTGCTGCTCTGGTTGCCCATTCATTCATGGTGTCAATGTTGCTTTTGTATACCTTACCTAGCTGATGATAGTTGTGCCGTATTGTGTTAATTTGGTGTAGGCTGGTGTGGTCTGGTTGCCCAAACATTCATTGTGTCCATGTTGCTTTCCTATTATCTGGCCTGGCCAATGATAGCAATGCTAGTGTGTTAATTTGGTGCAGGCTACTGAAGATAAGAAGACAAACTCTAAAAATAGCAAAGCAACCCCATTGTTTCTTTCCAATAAATCTAGGCCAGGTAATATGGCAATAACTCTTGATTAATCTGTTCGGTTTCCCTCCTAATTTATGTTATGATGCAGTGGTCGAGACACTCTCCACTATCAATAATACAAGCCTGCCAAAATCGCCATCTGAATCTGTTCAGTTTCTTCTGTCTCGAATGCTTTAAAAAATGTATGTATGTGAACCAATTACTGGCTGAAGCAATGATGGAAATCATGGAGGAATCAGAGGTGCACATTCTTGCGCAACAATAACGGAACAATCTTTTCAGAGACAGTTTAGCAAAGAAGGAAGAACTTGCTCACATGCTTATGGGCATCATCCGCGCTGAGGTTGCAGATTGTGATGTTGTAGATCGTTAGGTTCTGTTTATTTATTTGCACTAGCATCAATCTTTGATTGCCCAGTGGATGTAATTTCCTGTAATATATGCTCGATGTGCAACATTTTTCCTTGTATGTCGTACCTTTGCTTAGCGCACCTCGCATTCCAGCTAACTGGTCGCTAGGAAGCTAAAAAAGCAGTGAAATTATTAGTTAGCATGAACAGTCATGGGCCCTATAGGAAGGAAGCAGCCCACTGCCCTTAATGGGCTTCCCTAATGGGCTCACAGGGGCCAAAATTCTCATAGGCCTTTAATTGATCAGTTTTGGTCCTATACATAATTGCTCGTTGTAATGGGCTCAAATTATCTAATTAGGGATACATACATGTTCGAAATTTAGTGGGCCCATTAAGTTAATGAGTTGTAACCAGGACGAAAGCTCTATTGGGGTGCTATAATTGAAACGGGCCGACAGTTAATGCTCGGCCTTGTTACCTCCCGGGTCGTTAACAGGCCGACATCGAAGCGGGCAACAGGTGGGCCCATTTGATTTCACGGGTTGTTAACAGGCCGATACTAAGGTCGGCCTACATATGGCCCAACTATATTGAGGAAATTTAGCGGGCCGGAAGAGAAAGCATGCTCGTACTGGACCATGAAGAGCATGGGCCGCTAAGAGGCCAAAAGTCAGATCATACTGTATATGGCCCGATGTCTGCTAGAACTATGTCGGTATTTCCCCAAAGAGGAAGGGATGATGTAGTGATGAGACCAAGGTTATCGAACCAGTAGGAGAACCTCCTCACACCACGTAAACAGCACCTGCACACAAATAACAAATACTCGCAACCTGGCATTTTAAAGGGGTTGTCAATCCCTTTCGGGTACGACACCTCAAGATAGGCAAATAACATGACGTAAAACTGGTAGATAGGATAAATAGATCGCGGAACAAATAAATTGAAGCAAGGTATATTTGTATTTTTGGTTTAATAGATCTGAATATAAATGCAAAGGAAAATATATCGCAAAGGCAAATATGATGAAAAGAGACCCGTGGGCTGTAGGTTTCACTAGTGGCTTCTCTCGGGAAAAATAGCAAATGGTGGGAAAACAATTACTGTTGGGCAATTGTTAGAACTTCAAATAATCATGATGATATCTAGGCAATGATCATTATATAGGCATCACGACCAAGATTAGTAGACCGACTCCTGCCTACTTCTACTATTATTACTCTACGCATCGACAGCTATCCAGCATGCATCTAGTGTATTAAGTTCATGGAGAAATGGAGTAATGCAATAAGAACAATGACATGATGTAGACAAGATCTATTTATGTAGAAATAGACCCCATCTTGTTATCCTTAATAGCAAAGATACATACGTGTCATTTCCCTTTCTATCACCAGGATCAAGCATCGTAAGATCGAATACGTCACAAAGCACCTCTTCCCATTACAAGATAAATAGATCAAGTTGGCCAAACAATACCCAAATACCGGAGAAGAAATACGAGACTATAAGCAATCACGCATATAAGAGATCAAAAGAAGACTCAAAAAACTTTCATGGATACAAACATAGATCTAATCATGAACTCAAAGTTCATCAGATCCCAACAAACACACCGCAAAAAGACTTACATCATATGGATCTCCAAGAGGCCATTGTATTGATAATCAAGAGAGAGAGAGAGAGGAAGCCATCTAGCTACTAACTACAGACCCGTAGGTCTACAAAGAACTACTCATGCATCATCGGAGAGGCACCAATGGACATGATGCACCCCTCTGAGATGGTGTCTAGATTTGATCTTATGTTTCTGGACTCTGCAGCAGCTGGAATTGATTTCCATCGACTCCCCTAGGGTTTTTGGAATATTGGGGTATTTATAGAGCAAAGAGGCGGTTTAGGGGGCACCCGAGGTGGGCACAACCCACCTGGGCGCGCCTGGGCCTCCAGGCATGCCCTGGTGGGTTGTGCTCCCCTCGGAGCTCCTCTCAGATCCGTTACTGGCCCACTGGATGTCTTCTGGCCCAAAAAAATCCTCACAAAGTTTCGCTGCGTTTGGACTCCATTTGGTATTGATTCCAACGATGTAAAAAACATGCAGAAAACATCAATTGGCACTAGGCACTATGTCAATAGGTTAGTACCAAAAAATGATATAAAATTACTATAAAATGATTGTAAAACATCCAAGAATGGTAATATAACAACATGGAACAATAAAAAAATTATAGATATGTTGGAGACGTATCATGGCCCAACTATGTTGTGGGCCTTTAGCAGGCTGAAAGTTAAACCAGGCTGGTATTGGACCATGAAGAGCATGGGCCGTTAAAAGGCCTAAACTTAGGTCCAAATGCAAGTGGACCAGCTCATTTATGGGCCGTTAACAGCCTGAAAGACACACGGAAATTGGCCCAACACTTAAATTGGTCGCTAAAAGGCCAAAAGACGTACATCCTGAAAATGGCCAATCCATAGGATGGGCCGTTAATAGGCCGAAACCACATTGAGCCGATATTGAGCCCAAATATATAGCGGGCTATTAACAGGCTCGAACTTAATACTGGTTGCAATGGTGTCAATCGTTAACAGGCCATTGACGGGCCGAATTGGCACATCTCATATAGGTCGTGGGCTTATATGGACCTGACACAAGTAGGCTTTATATGGGCCGGCCTGCTAATTTTTACTGGGCAACCTTTTTCACCGGAATGGGCCACTATTGGGCCTTGCTACGTGCCAACGTATCATAGGCTCCTCCCATACTATGAGTGGATGGCATCTGTCCCAACGCTGAGCTGACACATGGATCCTCTAGCGAATGAGAATTTTACACGTGGAAAATCCCCATTGGTTAGGGCTGTTAACGGGTTATCGGATCCAAACTAAAACCCGATAGCTTAACACCGACCCGTTATGGTGGATGCCACATGTCGGCTACCCTTGATGAAAGCACTTCTATGACATGCCATTTATCGTCATGGAAGTGGACACTTTTGTGATGATAATTTTGGTATTGTCATGGAACGCTTCTACGACAATACATGTATGACTATCTTGATTCTGTCATCAAATCATCATGGATGTACATGCATGACAGAAAACATGACCTACTGTGACAAACACGTATCATCATGGAAGTGTATTTTTTTTGTAGTGATACCAGCGATGGCCGAAGCTTGCCTGGGGACTGGGTCATGCCGGCATAGAGCACTAAGCTACCGCGAGAATGAAAGGGGGAACCATGCCAGAGCGAGAAGTGCAAACACAACATTTATTGGAAATGATAGCATTAAAGTGTGAGCGCCATAGTTCTTACATACCCCCGTGGGACCCGTCATGATTTTCACGCAGGAATGAAGCAAAAGAAAAAATGTCCTGAGAACCATGGCCTCGGCAACATTGCCAGTGACGTCAGGGTGGCAACTCTCCTCCCTCATAGCTGCCATTGCCGCTCGAGCCTGACCCAAAGGAATCGCTACCGCTGTCACAGGAGTTGCGGACAAGGCCAAGGGCAAGTTCACCGCCAGAGGCCTCACCGCCTTGCTGGCCTGGAAGGGAGTCACCGTCTTGTTCGCCTCCCCTGGGGCAGCAATCCAGACATCGTCGATCCTCCCCAAAGATCTTGAAGAAGATCGTCGACACCCCGTCATACTCGAAGTGGATGGCATGCCTACCCTCCGAGTTGCAAGCGCGGGCGATCACGCCCCATCCCAGAGTCAAGAGGACGTCGCCGAAGGTGACAGCCTCGACCTCTGCCTCCGAGTATTGGCTGCAACAGCCGTCGTGCTACAGCCACAACTCGACGAGCCCCCTCGGCGGTATCTCCCTCGCCAGGGACCACGGGAGCCGGATCCATGTGTGCGGCAGCATTGCCACCCATAGCACAAACTCGCGGGCCATGCCTTCAGCATGGGCCTGCGGGCAGGGTGGCTGCGCGGCCATTGCTTGTCCATCCCTATGACTCTCTCCTCCATGACTTTCGCGGCTACTACCACGGACAGGGCTGTGCGCGCGAGCATGCGTGCTAACGGGAAAATCCGGTGGTGCATGTTCGTGCCAAGGCCGCACTCTCGCAGGCTCTAGGAGGACTTGCCGAGGCAGCCATGCCTCTTCTTTGGCGGGAGCAGCTCTGGTTCTACCTGCGGGGCTTTTCCCTTCTTCGGTGAGGAGAACCTCTTCACTGGCGCCATGGATGCTCTAGCAAGACGACGCGGCGAGAAGATGAAGATGAACTGGGGGCTCCACCCCATTTCCCATTTATAGCCGGAGGACAGCTAACCACCAGCCTCTCACGTCCCAGGCAATGATGGCCTTTCTGCATGCACCAGGCAGTTGTCAATTCAAACAGTTGCCAAGGCAGGTGGGGAAGTGGAGACGCCCACGTCTCATCAAGCACCACGCGTCAGCCTGGCCCACAGGCGATTGGGGCCCACGGAGCTTTGCCCTTGCCTTTGGCTTCGCCTCAAAGCCAAGTCTAAGCCTGCCTTGGGCCATGGGGCTAGTGTCGACGTTCTGGGAACGAGGGTACCCAGACTTGCATGCCTACGTGTGACTGCCTGGTTGCGCCTTCTCTCTTTTTCTGGACTTGCCTTTGCTTCTGATTTGGAGGTTTGAATAAATTCAAATGGATTTAGAGTGGCAAGAGCCTAAGCTTGGGGATGCCCAAGGCACCCCAAGGTAATATTCAAGGACAACCAAGAGCCTAAGCTTGGGGATGCCCCGGATGGCATCCCCTCTTTCGTCTTTGTTCAATATAACTTTACTTGGAGCTATATTTTTATTCACCACATGATATGTGTTTTGCTTGGAGCGTCAATTTATTTTGTTGGGATTTTCTTTCTGTTATTTAGAATAATGTTTTGCATCTTTATTTTCAATAAAAATGTCAAGGATAGCCTTTCCCATGCTTATTTTGCAAGTATACATGTTGTTGTTTCAAAATAGAAAGTTTACCGCTGTTGCAAAAATTCCCTAGAACATTCAGAGAATGATATAATATTGAAACTTTTTGCATATGGAGCTCTGATAAATCTTCTACAGTTTAGTATCTTTCTCACAATTTTTGGAGTTAGGTAAGTATGATGAATCTTGCATTCTTTACAGACTATATTGTTTTGGCAGATTGCTGTTATGTTTGCATTGTTTGCATATGGTTGCTTGTTTAATGATTCTATTTGAGGATAGGAGTATCAAATATGCAGAGACATTTAGTATGAAATGTTGAATAATAATTTTTAGTGATTTTTATAGTAGAAAATGATAAGGTTTTTGCATTGGTTTATACTTACTTATCTCATGAGTTCTTGTTGAGTTTGGTGTGGATGAAGCTTTCGAGATTTAGGAAACCGACATATAAAAGGAATTAAGGAGACACAAAAGCTCAAGCTTGGGGATGCCCAAGGCACCCAATATAATATTTCAAGAAGTCTCAAGCATCCAAGCTTGGGGATGCCCCGGTAGGCATCCCACCTTCCTTCTTGAACAATTATCGGTTAGTATCGGTTGAACTTAAGTTTTTGCTTCTTCACATGATGTGTGCTATCCTTGAAATGACATTTTGTTTTGTTTTGCTTGCTGTTTGAATAAAATACCAAGATCTTAAATTCTTAAATGTTAGATAGTCTTCACATAGTTGCACAATTATTAGAATACTCTATGTGCTTCACTTATATCTTTTGGAGTAGTTTGTCATTTTCTCTAGTGCTTCACTTATACCTTTTTAGAGCATGGTGGTGGTTTTATTTTGTAGAAATTATTGATCTCTCATGATTCACTTATATTATTTTGAGAGTCTTTTAGCACAGCATGGTAATTGCTTTGGTTATAAAATTGGTCCTAATATGATGGCATCCAAGTTAGGTACAATAAAAACTTTCATATGGAGTGAATTAAACACTATGATAAATTTGATACTTGATAATTGTTTTGAGATATAAAGGTGGTAATGTTAGAGAAATGCTAGTTGGGTAATTATGAAATTTGGAAATACTTGTGTTAAAGTTGGCAAGTCCCGTAGCATGCACGTATGGTGAACGTTGTGTGACAAATTTGTAGCATGGGTTTCTCTTTGATTGCCTTCCTTATGAGTGGAGGTTGGGATCGCGTGATGGTTAACTCCTACCAACCCTTCCCCTAGGAGCATGCGTAGTAGTACTTTGCTTCGAGGGCTAATAAACTTTTTCAATAAGTATATGAGTTCTTTATGACTATTGTGAGTGCATGGATTATACGCATTCTTACCCTTCCACAATTTGATAGCCTCTACGATACCGTGCATTGCCCTTTCTCACCTTGAGAGTTGGTGCAAACTTCGCCGGTGCATCCAAACCCCGTGATAAGATACGCTCTATGACACATAAACCTCCTTATATCTTCCTCAAAACAGCCACCATACCTACATATTATGGCATTTCCATAGCCATTCCAAGATATATTGCCATGCAACTTTCCACCGTTCTGTTTATTATGACACGCTCCATCATTGTCATATTGCTTTCGCATGATCATGTAGTTGACATCATATTTGTGGCAAAGCCACCTTTATAATTCTTTCATACATGTCGCTCTTGATTCATTGCATATCCCGGTACACCGCCGGAGGCATTCACATAGAGTCATATTTTGTCCTAAGCATTGAGTTGTAATTCTTGAGTTGTAAATAAATAAAAGTGTGATGATTTCCATTATTAGAGCATTCTCCCAAGTGAGGAAAGGATGATGGAGACTATGACTCCCCCACAAGTCGGGATGAGATTCCGGACTTTATGAAAAATAAAAGAGGCCAAAGAAGCCCAAGAAAAAATAGGCCAAAGAAGCCCACCAAAAGAAAGAAAAAAATGAGAGAAAAGAGAGAAGGGACAATGTTACTATCCTTTTTCCACACTTGTGCTTCATAATAGAGAGTCTCCTATGTTATCACTTTCATATACTAGTGGGAATTTTTCATTATAGAACTTGGCTTGTATATTCCAATGATGGGTTTCCTCAAAATGCCATAGGTCTTCCTGCGCAAGCAAGTTGGATGCACACCCACTTAGTTTCTCTTATTGAGATTTCATACATTTATAGCTCTAGTGCATCCGTTGCATGGCAATCCCTACTCCTCGCATTGACATCAATTGATGGGCATCTCCATAGCCTATTGATTAGCCGCGTCAATGTGAGACTTTCTCCCTTTTTGTCTTCTCGCACAATCCCTATCATCATACTCTATTCCACCCATAGTGCTATATCCATGGCTTACGCTCATGTATTGCGTGAGGGTTGAGAAAGCTGAAACGCACTAAAAAGTATGAACCAATTGCTTGGCTGAAACCAGGGTTGTGCATGATGGGAGTATTTTGTGTTACGAAAATGAAGCATGGCCAAACTATGTGATTTTGTAGGGATAAGCTTTCTTTGGCTATGTTATTTTGATAAGACATGATTACTTTGTTAGTATGCTTGAAGTATTATTATTTTTATGTCAATATAAAAATCTTGAATCTTTTGGATCTGAACAATCATGCCACAATAAAGAAAATTACATTGAGAATTATGCTAGGTAGCATTCCACATCAAAAATTATGTTTTTATCATTTACCTACTCGAGGACGAGTAGGAATTAAGCTTGGGGATGCTTGATACGTCTCCAACGTATCTATAATTTTTTATTGCTCCATGCTATTATATTACCAGTTTTGGATGTTTAATGGGCTTTACTATACACTTTTATATCATTTTTGGGACTAACCTACTAACCGGAAGCCCAGCCCAAGTTGTTGTTTTATTGCCTATTTCAGTGTTTCATAGAAAAGGAATATCAAACGGAGTCCAAACGGAATGAAACCTTCGGGAGAGTTATTTTTGGAACAAACGCAATCCAGGAGACTTATAGTGGATGTCAAGAAGCACACGAGGAATACACGAGGAAGGAAGGCGCGCCCTAGGGGGTGGGCGCACCCCCCACCCTGGTGGGCCCCTCGTGGATCCCATGCGAAGGAAATATGCCCTAGAGGCAATAATAAAGTTGTTATTTATATTTCCTTATATCATGATAAATTCTTATTATTCATGCTAGAATTGTATTAACCGGAAACTTGGTACATGTGTGAATACATAGACAAACAAAGTGTCACTATTTTGCCTCTACTTGACTAGCTCGTTGAATCAAAGATGTTTATGTTTCCTAATCATAGACATGAGTTGTCATTTGATTAACGGGATCACATCATTAGAGAATGATGTGATTGAGTTGACCCATTCTGTTAGCTTAGCACTTGATCGTTTAGTTTGTTGCTATTGCTTTGTTCATGACTTATACATGTTCCTATGACTATGAGATTATGCAACTCCCGAATACCGGAGGAACACTTTGTGTGCTACCAAACGTCACAACGTAACTGGGTGATTATAAAGGTGATCTACAGGTGTCTCCAATGGTACTTGTTGAGTTGGCATAGATCGAGATTGGGATTTGTCACTCCGAGTGTCGGAGAGGTATCTCTGGGCCCTCTCGGTAATGCACATCACTATAAGCCTTGCAAGCAATGTGACTAATGAGTTAGTTGCGGGATGATGTATTACGGAATGAGTAAAGAGACTTGCCGGTAACGAGATTGAACTAGGTATTGAGATACCAACGATCGAATCTCAGGCAAGGAACATATTGATGACAAAGGGAACAATGTATGTTGTTACGTGGTTCGACCGATAAAGATCTTTGTAGAATATGTAGGAGCCAATATGGGCATCCAGGTTCCGCTATTGGTTATTGACCAGAGAGGTGTCTTGGTCATGTCTACATAGTTCTCGAACCCGTAGGGTCCGCACGCTTAACGTTCGTTGGCGATATAGTACTATATGAGTTATGTATGTTGGTAACAGGATGTTGTTCGGAGTCCCGGATAAGATCATGGACATGACGAGGAACTCCGAAATGGTCCGGAGATAAAGTTTGATATATGGGATAATAGTGTTTGGTCTCTGGAAGGGTCCCGGAATTCATCGGATGGGGTTCTGGATGTTTCCCGAAATGTTTGGGTACGAGAACACTTTATTTGGGCCAAAGGAGAAAGCCGACAAGGTTTTTGGAAAGTGCAAAAGGAAGTTTTGCGGAGTCCAGGGGCCAGACGCCAGGGTCCCTGGCGTCTAGCCCTGGAGTCAGAGAAGAACTCTTTCCTTTCGGGTGAAACTGACTTTGTGGAGGCTTTTACTCTAAGTTTCGACCCCAGGGCTCAACATATAAATAGAGGGGCAGGGTTAGCACCAACGACAGATCAAGAAACACCAAGTCGTGTGCCGGCAACCCCGTCCCCTCTAGTTTATCCCCCGTCATAGTTTCCATAGTGCTTAAGCGAAGCCCTGGGGAGATTGTTCTTCACCAACACCGTCACCACGCCGTCGTGCTGCCGGAACTCATCTACTACTTCGGCCATCTTGCTGGATCAAGAAGGCGAGGACGTCATCGAGCTGAACATGTGCTGAACGCGGAGGTGCCATATGTTCCGCACTTGATCGGGGTGGATCGTGAAGGTGTACGACTACATCAACCGCGTTGATAAACGCTTCCGCTTAGCGATCTTCAAGGGTATGAAGATACACTCCCCCTCTCATTGTTATGCATCACCATGATCTTGCGTGTGCGTAGGAATTTTTTGAAATTACTACGTTCCCCAACACCCTGACCAACTTCGTTCTCCTATATATACTCATATACCCTGAAAACATCCAGGAGCATAATAGATCGGGAGTTCCACCGCTGCAAGCTTCTGTAACCACTAAACACCAATCAGGACCCTGATCCGGCACCCTGCCGGAGGGGGGATCCCTCACTGGTGGCCATCTTCATCATCCCGGCACTGTCCATGACGAGGATGGTGTAGTTCACCCTCGGGGCTGAGGGTATGTACCAGTAGCTATGTGTTTGATCTCTCTCTCTCTCTCTCGTGTTCTTGATTTGGCATGATCTTGATGTATCGTGAGCTTTGCTATTATAGTTGGATCTTATGATGTTTCTCCCCCTCTACTCTCTTGTAATGGATTGAGTTTTCCCTTTGAAGTTAGCTTATCGGATTGAGTCTTTAAGGATTTGAGAACACTTGATGTATGTCTTGCATGTGCTTATCTGTGGTGACAATGGTATGTTCACGTGATCTACTTGATGTACATTTTGGTGATCAACTTGCGGGTTCAGTGACCTAGTGAACTTATGCGTAGGGGTTGGCACACGTTTTCGGATTGACTCTTCGGTAGAAACTTTGGGGCACTCTTTGAAGTACTTTCTGTTGGTTGACTTGATGAATCTGAGATTGTGTGATGCATATCGTATAATCATGCACACGGATACTTTAGGTGACATTGGAGTATCTATGTGACATTAGGGTTTTGGTTGATTTGTGTCTTAAGGTGTTATTCTAGTACGAACTCTATGATAGATCGATCAGAAAGGATAACTTTGAGGTGGTTTAGTACCCTACAATAATCTCTTCATTTGTTCTCCGCTATTAGTTACTTTGGAGTGACTCTTTGTTGCATGTTGAGGGATAGTTATATGATCCGGTTATGTCATTATTGTTGAGAGAACTTGCACTAGTGAATGTATGAACCCTAGGCCTTGTTTCCTAGCATTGCAATACCGTTTACGCTCGCTTTTACCACTTGTTACCTTGCTGTTTTTGTATTTTCAGATTGCAAATACTCATATCTACCATCCATATTGCACTTGTATCACCATCTCTTCATCGAACTAGTGCACCTATACAATTTACCATTGTATTGGGTGTGTTGGGGACACAAGAGACTCTTTGTTATTTGGTTGCAGGGTTGTTTAAGAGAGACCATCTTCATCATACGCCTCCCACGGATTGATAAACCTTAGGTCATCCACTAGAGGGCAATTTTCTACTGTCCTACAAACACCTGCACTTGGAGGCCCAACAACGTCTACAAGAAGAAGGTTGTGTAGTAGACATCACCCTCTCGCTGACGCCGCTAGCTCGTCGCCGGGCGCCATGTCCAGAAGCTTTCCGGCGGAGCCCGATCCCCTCCCCTCGCTCGCCTATAAATACAGCCCCCTCCCGACTCCTTGAGCATCACCACTCACTCCTTCGACCTCCACAAGCTCGTAGATAAGCCGCAGCCCGGCCAGGCAGGCCTCTGGCCACCGCCCCGACTCAAGCTCGCCTGCGATTCCCCGTAGCCCATCCACCTCACTCCAGTGCCTCCCGAGCTCGACCCACTCCCCAGGCGGCTTGCTGGTGGTTCACTGGTGACATCCAACCGCGTTGGAGACCCTGGTGCAGCCCCATGTCGTCGTCTTCTCCAACTCTGGTGACCTATGCCCTGCCGCCGCTGGAGAGGCATGTTCTAACCTCATCTAACCACCCCTAGCCAAGCTACAGGTACAGGCAGGTGTGCCTCGACCCTCTCTCTCTTTCTATCCCTCTGGTTCTAGCTGCCGGCACTCCTCGCCGGAGAACGCACCATCGACGCGCCGCCCGCCTCTGTTTCTCTCTCTCTCTCTCTCTCTCTCTCTCTCTCTCTCTCTCTCTCTCTCTCTCTCTCTCTCTCTCTCTCTCCCCTGACCTGGCCAGTGGGGCCCGCTGTCAGTCTCTCAGCCCGCGCCCGAAGCGGTATGAGTGGTGACGCATTCCTGGAAATGCGCCATCGACGTCACCCCCTGGTTTTCTTTTTATTCAAATTTAAAGCAATTTGACCAGAAACTTTGACCGGTTGTAACTTTTAAACCACAAGTCCAAATGAGTTGATTCTTTTTGCATTGTGTTCTTACTGAAAAGATCTAGCTGCACACCAAAGATGAGAATTTTCTCTGCTGTCTAGATTTTCTGGTAATTTTCATAAGTGTTCTTGATGTTTTCTTTTTGTCAGTTTAATTGTTTTCACAAGGAGAAGCTTGTCTTGAAGAGATCCAGGAGGAGTGTGAAGCTCCTCTGAACTAAGGCAAGCCACACCAACATTTTCATGGTGCATTTGCAATATAATTATTTAATGAATAATGCTTGTGTTAGTTATTTTGTCATGAGTAAAATGCTTAATTTGCAGAAGTGAGTGCTTAGACTAGTGTGATCTAGACTGAGTAGTTTGACTATGTGATTTTGCTATTACTATGGTATGACTAGAATCGGTATTATTTTCATATGTGAATGATGGATTTCATATGGTAAATGATAAACTAAAAATGATGAGTGCTAATAACCAGTTAGAAAGAATAAGTAAAGTTTAGTGATGATTTGTGCAAGAACTTTTTTTGATGAGGTTGATCTGTTTATTCTAAGTAATATGTGATGCATGTCGTATGGTTGCATGATCATGACATATGGTGACTCGAGCATTTTTATTTCATGTTAAACGTGATGTTAATTGAACTTGAACATAAGTTGATTGGTTCATGGTGCCACAGAATCGAGTTTTTCCCAGTGCAACCACATTTGCCTTTATTGGAAGGCCTTTCGTCAGTCCGTTTTCATGCCTCTAGTTGGTGCCTCCAATGAGGAAAGGTTATGGGCATGCGGTACCCTGGCCCGGTAAGAAGACATAACCTTGTGTGCCCGTTGTTGTTATTGTTGTTGAGATGGTACCTTGTCCCTGTTTGGGACCGTTTGAGTTTTGCCATGATGGTGGCCGTTGATGCCTTTGGTAGGCACGGGGCCACCCATGACTTAGCCTAGTGGGGTGTTAGTCGAAGTGGCCTAGAGAGTGTCCTAGCAATGGGGTAGTTCCATCGGAATGCCGTTGGTCCACCCGAATGGGAGTGCCAGGCCATGGGTTCCATAGTGTGGGTACATTGCGCTACCTCTGCAGAGTGTATTTAATCTATTGATAGCCACGTCCTCGGTTACGGACACAACTTGTAAGTAGGTCACACCATGGATCAACTTTTATAAAGTAATCTTGCACACTAAGTTATTAACGTGGCAATGGTTGAGTGTTGATGATTCAGTGAGGCTGACCATTGTGGGAACCAAGTGTGGTTCGTTTGTGATCCGTGAATGATCACTGTTTGGTTATGAGGTAACCCATTGAACCAAGTGTGGTTCCGTTTGTGATCTGTGAATGATCATCGTTCGGTTACGAGGTAACCCGTTGGTAAGAAAGTCCGAGGGACTCGATTCACAAGTTTGGTTGCATGGCATGAGTAGCATGTTGTTATTTTCATTCAACTTGATTAAATGTCATGATACTATTGGTCATTATGTTTATGCTTGTTCTGAGCTTGCAAGTACATTCAATGTACTGACCTTGCATGTTATGCCAGATTTCAGGAAAGTCTAACCAGATTGGAGTACTGCCGTGTCTAGATCATGTCCACATCGGTGTCCCTGTGCTATGGAGTCCCACTTCGTCGTCGTTCCGCTGCCGTGTAGTTGTCGTGATCGAGGCCCCTTTATGTTCACTAAATAATGTACATATTGTTCAGCTGCACTGTGCGTGCCGCTTGGCCTCTCTACTTGGTGTACATATCGCACTATGTTTCCGCTAGCATCATTAAAGCGGTTGTTTTCTATACCAAGATGTTGTGTGTTGCTAGAAGACTTGATCACTGGGTTGGCAATGCAAGGTAAACCGGTTGCTTTGAGCAGGTGTGCCACAATGCTTGGTATCAGAACTGTGCTGACTGTAGGACACGCTAGACCCCAACGCGTTAGTTGAACGTTAGCTAGCTTGCTAATTGAGTGTCGGTAGTGTTTGCATCTGGATGTTGTATTGCATGCATTTTGTTTATTGTTATTTCTAACCGGTTAATGGATGTGAGTGTAGATGGCTCCAGTAACATATCCATGCCAGTTGGAGTTGTTGCCATACACTTCGCCACATCTTCTTCGGAATGTATGGCATCGACTTTACCCTCCCGGTGACGACCCAACGTATCGGGTGTACTGGGAGCGTCTAGCCGACTCAGTGTACGAGTATCACGCCGTGGTTACTCTGCACACCAGTTCGTCATCTGGCTCTTACACTTGTACCTCTCGGAGCGGTTATGCTTCAACCGCCACACGGGTTGTTCAGTTTGCTACGTTCGAGGTCCTCGTTGAGTTATGCTATACCAAGGTTCGGATGCAGAATCACCCAATTTTTCGCTACTACCCATCTTTGCATGATGATGGTCGTGTCCTCTTTACTGTCATTGATCCGGCGTCCGATAGTGACGCTAGCCACCTTTCTCGATATATCACTGCTAGTTATCTTCTAATTCATGAGCTGGCTCGAGAGCTGACTCGTGCTCGCACTGCTTTAGTCGCCGCTAGGTCCTACCCAACTCCACTAGCTATGGGATTTACTCCTTATATTGTGCCCAGTTCTAGATCGCCTATTTCCCCGGTTACTCCTCCGATTAGCTCGGGCACCTCGACCGTGAATCCACACAGTGCCCCTGCTGAGTGGGCGTCCCTTCTCGCTACCCCCGTAGATCCCATGATCCCTTCTCATCCCGCGCCTACCTTTGCGGGAGAGCCCTTGAGGTAGCGTCATCGTGTTACCTTTAACCCGGAGGTCTCGGTTAACGTCGTTAGTTCAGGATCTCAGTCCGACCCATGAGAGGATCTAGCAGCGCCAGCAGAGCCCTAGAGCATCTGAGTATCCGCACTGGTCATGTGATGTACGGATGTAGTTGTATGAGCCATGATGTATTGTTTCATGTATGCAAGTAGTCACACCCGTCATAATGTCTACCTTTCATGTATGAGTCTATGTATAATTATGCTGGAACTTTTTATTGTTCGCTATGTTTCTTGATATTTTGTTTTTCTTCTTTCGGGTTTGTCGCTGGCTTTTCTTCCTATTTTTGGATGTTGCTCATCGCGGTTGCTTTTATTGGAAAAAAACAGTAGGATGACGCGGGGAGGCAGCAGCACGCAGGCTTGTGAGGATGTCCCTGTTCGTCGCTCAGCAAGACAGGCTGGACATTCCCCCGAGCCGTATCCGCAACCACCGCCTCCACCGCCACATCCGCCCTCCACTGAACAAATTATGCGCATGTTTGAAGAAAGAAGGAACAACAATCTAATTGAACTGTTAAAAAGTGTGCAAGCCATGGTTGGGCAGAATGGAAATCAGAATGCTCATCACTCAAAGCTGCCAGATTTTCAAAGGACTAAGACTCCCTGTTTCAGTCAAGTGGCTGATCCTTTGGAAGCCAATGATTGGTTGCAAACTATTGAGAAGAAGCTTGAGATTTCTCGTACTGAAGAAGTCGACAAGGTTCCGTTCGCTACACACTATCTTGAAGGAGCTGCTACTATATGGTGGGAGAATGCTAAAGCAATGTGGCATGCGGGCGAAGAAATCACTTGGACTAATTTCAAGGACCATTTCTACAAGTACCATATTCCCGCTGGTATCATGAAGGTCAAGCAACGCGAATTGTTGTTCTCATTTAAGGAAATCTGTCAGTAAGTGAATATTTGCACAAGTTCAACTATTTGGTCTGTTCTTCTCTCTATCATGTGGCCACAGAAGAAAGGAAGATCGACAGGTTCCTGGGAGGATTAAACCAACACCTCAGGTGTACTCTCAGTCTGATTGACTTTCCATACTTCCAAACTTTGGTAAACAAAGCCCTCATTGCAGAGAGGGAGCACAAGCCTGTGCATGACCACATACCCGCGAATAATGACCACAAGCGTAAATTCGAGCCTAAGAAGGACGGGCAGCCAATGTAGAAGGCCCGTACCTGGCAACAGACTCAAGTGGAATACAAACCAAATAGGCAGCACAATGTGAACAAGACCACTACTCAAGTCAAAAATGTCGTGACCCCTCCAGTGCGCGAACAATGTCAGCACAACAACTCCTGCTTTAATTGTGGGCAAAACGGACATTGTGTCGGACAGTGCCCCAAGAGCGGCAACTTAAATGCCCCATTCTGGCCGCAAGTCAACCACATGGGACCATACCCTATCCAGAAGACCATTCAAGGTCAAGTTCATCACCTCTCCGTAGATGAAGCCCAAGAAAACCCAGAAGTCGTCATTGGTATGTTTCCTATTAATAACATACATGCAATAATTTTATTTGACTCTGGGGCTTCCCACTCTTTTATTTCTCGGAGTTTCATTGCCCAAAACAAATTTCCTTGCTCGATTTTGGGAAAAAGTATGATGGTTCAATCCCCGGGATCCATGCTCAGTAGCAATCTGGTCTGTCGTAATTTGGAAGTTGATATCAAGGGAGTATGTTTTCCAACTTCTTTGATAGTCATCGAGTCTACCAAGTTGGATGTTATTTTGGGAATGAACTAGTTGACCCAATATCAAGTATGCATCAACTGTGTGACCCAAGAAGTCACCATGACAAGTCAGGAAGGGCAATCCACCAAATTCTATGCCCGTAGAAGCATACCCAAGAAAGAACTGGTCTTCACCGCTGTAGCTGAACAATTGGATTTAATTCCTGTGGTCAGTGAGTTCCCCGATGTATTCCCCGAGGAATTACTAGGAATGCCGCCAGACCGAGAACTTAAGTTTGCAATTGACCTTGTGCCTGGGACAACACCATTATACAAGAAGTATTATTGGATGCCTTCGTCCGAACTCGTGGAATTAAAGAAACAGCTTGATGAGATACTTCGGAAAGTATATATCCGCCCAAGCTCTTCACCATGGGGATCACCCGCAATATTTGTGGATAAGAAAGACGGCAGTCTCAGAATGTGTGTGGACTACCGTCGATTGAACGATGTCACCATCAAGAACAAATACCTGCTACCGAAGTTTGATGATTTGCTCGATCAACTTAGTGGGGCAAAAGTATTTTCCAAGATTGATTTAAGGACCGGTTACCATCAGCTCAAGATCAAGAAGGAGGATATTCCTAAGACCGCATTCACTACCCGATATGGTCTTTACGAATATACGGTGATGTCTTTCGGTCTCACGAATGCCCCTTCCTTTTTCATGCATATGATGAATAAGGAATTCATAGATTTCTTGGATAAGTTTGTGGTGGTCTTCGTCGATGATATTCTCATATACTCAAAAAGTGAAGAAGATCACAAGGAACAATTTAGAGTAGTCTTGCAAAGACTCTGCGACCATCAGCTATATGCAAAATTCAGCAAGTGTGAGTTTTGGCTCAAACAAGTCGGATTTTTGGCACATGTTCTATCTATAGAAGGCATAGTTGTGGATCCCAGCAAAGTGAAAGGTGTGCTTGATTGGGCAGCACCCACGACTATATTCGAAATCCAAAGTTTTCTTGGACTAGCCGGATATTACCGTCAGTTCATCAAAGGTTTTTCCAAGATTGCCAAACCAATGACAGAGCTCCTCAAGAAAGATAAGAAGTTTGAATTGACTAAGGACTGTTTGAAGAACTTTAACGAGCTAAAGACCAGATGAACATAAGCACTAGTATTGACTCTCCCAGACATTTACTACATTTTTGATGTGTATTGTGACGCATCCAGGAAAGGTATTGGATGCATACTCATGCAAGATGGCAAGGTTGTAGCTTATGCATCTCGCCAGCTACGACCCCATGAAGGAAATTATCCTACACATGATTTGGAGTTGGCCATAGTTGTGCATGCTCCAAAAAGTTGGAGACATTACCTCATTGGAAAAAGGTGTCAGATATTTACCGACCATAAGAGTCTCAAATATATATTTACTCGGCCAGACTTAAACCTTCGACAACGAAGATGGCTCGAGTTGGTCAAGGACTATGATCTGGGAATAAATTACCATCCGGTTAAAGCCAACATGGTTGTTGATGCCCTCATGTCGGTGTCAAAACCGGCAGATCTTGGGTAGGGTTCCCGAACTATGCGTCTACGGCTAATGGTAACAGGAGGCTGGGGACATGATTTTTATCCAGGTTAGGGTCCTCTCGAAGGAGGTAATACCCTACTTCTTGCTTGAGTGATCTTGATGATATGAGTATTACAAGAGTTGATCTACCACGAGATTGTAGAGGCTAAACCCTAGAACCTAGCCTATGATTATGATTGTTCTTCTTCTTGTCCTACGAACTAAACCCTCCGGTTTATATAGACACCGGAGGGGGCTAGGGTTACACAGAGTCGGTTACAGAGAAGGAGATCCAATATCTGAATCGCCAAGCTTGCCTTCCATGCAATAGTCCCATCCGGACACGGGACGAAGTCTTCAATCTTGTATCTTCATAGTCCAACAGTCCGGCCAAAGTATATAGTTCGGCTATCCGGATACCCCCTAATCCAGGACTCCTTCAGTAGCCCCTGAACCAGGCTTCAATGATGATGAGTCTGGCGTGCAGATTGTCTTCGGCATTGCAAGGCAGGTTCCATCTCCGAATACTCCAAAGTAAATTTCGAACATATGAATCGTGTCCGGCTCTGCAAAACAAATTTCACACACCACCGTAGAGAGAACAATATTCCACAAATCCAAATTGCTGACAACTTTCCATAGCATGACATGACGTCATGACCCGGTTTACCACAAACCGTTTGTCCCAGCCTGCCACTACACGTATTGTAAGGCGGTTTTATTGGCACGTCTTGTCGAAGCAGAGATCATGTCCCCCTTATCGCGGGATTCTCATCAATACAGGTGTGGGTAACCCAACTATGCCAGTTGGTATAACTCCTCGATTTTAGGCAAGTCCCGAACGTTCACGTTGTCGACGCTTGGTATTCTCCCCCTTTATAGAGGGACCAAGGCATGTCCCTTTCTTCCCACGCTTGCCTCTTCCCCTACCTCGAGTTCCAACACCCAACGCTCAGGCTTAAGCACTTCAGACCTTCAATCATGTCCGGATCCAACCTTCAAGGTCGTTGGATGGCCTCCTCTATCATAGAGGAGGACATCGAGAAGCTCAGGGAGGCCAGGTATCTGACCCCCGAAATCTAGCACAGGCTACCTGCCCAAGGGCAGGTCATCCCCACTCCCGAACCCAATGAGAGCATTGTATTTGTTTCCCACTTCCTCCGAGGCTTAGGCTTTAGTCTTGATCCCTTTGTGGGAGGGCTCATGTTCTACTACGGGCTAGATTTTCACGATCTAGCTCCGGATTCCATCCTTCGCATCTCGTTATTAATCATCGTGTGCGAAGCTTTCCTCCACGTCACCCCACACTTCGGCTTATGGACTCAAGACCTTCCGTTTAAAGCCGAAGGTGATCAACGGGCGACATGCAGAGTGTGAAGGTGCCACAATAAGCCCAACTGTCGATGCCCCATGGCTGGAGGGTTCCTCCCTGGAGGTGTCCGATTTATGGCAGCGGAGGTGGTTCTACATCACAGCTCCCCGAGGCACAAAGTGGGCGGCTGCCCCTGCCTTCCACTTGGGCCCTTCGCCTCAACTAGCATCATGCGTCAATGAGGGATTGGATTGGGGGCCTGCTAATGACGTAAAGACACTGCAGAGCCGCATTCGGCATCTTCTTGACAGAGATATCAGCCTCATCAAAGTAATTTAGGTAATGCTAGTTCGACGTGTCCTGCCGTGCAAATGTCGACCCCTTCGGATGTGGGAGTTCAACCCAGAAGGACCGCGAACTATTCAGCACTTCTTCGACATGACGCTCGAAGGGATGTATCGGTTATTCTTCGGATCACGAATAAAGTGTCCGGACACCATCGAGGATGCGGGCTTGAACTGCAATCGTCCAGATACCCAAGTAAGTAACTTTGCAACCGAACACACTATTCATGTTTATCATAACTTTATTCTGAAAACTATCTGCAGCCAAGATTGGCTAAGGAAGGTGGAGAGGATCAGGTGTCTGTCCCCTCTTCCCGAAGGCTTACCGAATATGGTATTAACCTGGATGCTTAAACACGCACCCAATCAAGTGCCATCGGGGAAGAATGAAGGGAGGAGCAGAGAAGTCGAAAGCGGGCTTCACACATTGTACATCCAAACTAGGGGAATTAACGTCTCCATGTAGGAGGATGACCGGGGAGGAGAATCTCAAGTTCCCTCCCCCCGCGGGAAGAAAAGGGCTGCCTCCGAAGATCTGGAAGCGAAGGTGTCCAAACTAGGGAAGAAGCCTTCGCCACGGGGCCCTGCCGCAGAGGGCGTCCTCACCGCACAACGCCCGCAAATGGGCCAGCCCTCCACTGAGCTGTAAGTTAATTAAAAGTATTTTAATAAATATATACTGATTTTTCCTTCGAGAACAATAACCAGGATCTATCTCTTACAGTCTGGCTTGTAGCCCTTCTCAACAAAGTTCGTCCTCGGGGGATCTTCTTCCGGAGATGATGGAGAGTGAAACTCCACCTGCCTCCCCGCCCCACGGGGCGGGCGACCCCGAGGTGTCGTCATGGAGGATTCCTAATTCGTCAAGGCCATAAGGCAATGCTTCTGCCACCCAAGGAGGGCAATAGGAAGAGTCCAGGACTGTCCGGCACTCAGCCGGACACACTGACGGGCCTTCTGGAGCAAGCTGCTCTCTCAGAGGCTCATCGTACTTTAATGTGTACGGTACTTGAGAAGGTTTCATCCGCCAAAGGCGGGTTGAATGAAGCTTTTACGAGCCTGCTCAAAGGCTTTGAGGTACGCAAAGAAATACGTAATCTTTCGGCTGTACCGCACACGCTAGGTGTGCTCCGTATAGATAATAGCCCCTGAGACTCTGGTTGCCAGCCCTAGGCGGCAAATACAGGATCACACTCGTAAGTAATGATCGCACTGTATTTGTGTGCAGATGGCTAAGGGCCGGCGGTTGACCGGACTGCTGAATTCGTCGAACTGAGGCGACAACTTGATGTGGCGGATGCCGACATCGCGCTTGTGAACAAGTGGCTTGACGAGTCATAGGGTATGTGCTCTTTTTCTCATTGTTAGTAAATATTAAGAGGAGCATGATGCTAATATAATATGTTGTGGCTGCAGATGGGGCTGCTGTCGTGGAGGCTCTAAGGGCGGAACTTGCCCTAGGCAAGGAACAAGCCAGGATAAGCAATGGGGCCACCCTGACGGTGGCCGAAGAGCTGAGAGCCGAACAGGCTGCTCATCGCCGAAGCAAAGATAAAATAGCCGAGATGGCCGTGGAGCTGAAAGATATCGCCGCCTGATATGAACTCCTTGAAAAGGACAACCAAGCGAAAGCGGCTAACCTGAAGAAGGCCTTGGATGCAGCCAAGGAAACACGCTCTGAAATCAGAGCTGCACGAGAGGAGCTTCGACAAGCCGGAAGTATCGTGGCTGGGAGTTCCTATTTGTTGCGGATGAAGTTCGGAGATCCAAAGTACACTCCTCTGGATCAGTTATGGAGTGCTGCAGACGCGTATGCGAACCTGGCGAAAACTACTGCTGATGCGACCAAGTTTTTCGAGGATCAGAAAGATCATGAGGTGGAAAGGTTGTTCTAATCGCAGTTCAGTGCCCCGACGCGTCCGCTGCCGTTGAATGAAAGGATGGCCGCTTGGGCCGAGCTCCATAGGTTGTCCGGACTTGCAATGAGATCTGTCCTAGATCATCTTTGGCCGAAAGGACCAAGGCCGGACAGTTATTTTGGGCTAGTGCAACAATTTCTTGGCGCTGCATCGCGTATCGACGCTGTAAAGATGTCGACGTGCATAGAAGGTGCGCGGATGGCTCTTGCCCGTGTTAAAACATATTGGGCAGATATGGAGGCCACCGACATTGCAACCCGGGGTTCGGCAGGAGGCCCGGACCCGGCCGAGCACTATTTTGAGCAAGTCCTAGAAGGCGCCCGTTTAATAGAGCCTCAGTGCTCGAAGAGTTTCATGTTCAGTGACAAATATCTCGATTGTGAAGACAATGCTATTTTATATATAAAGGTTGTTTTTATACTTTTGCCCGAAAGTATTGTAGTGCCTCCTGTGCGGCCGTTTATGTATGTGTGTCTATATATATATATATATATATATATATATATATATATATATATATATATATATATATATATAGGGTGGGTCTATTATGATAACACCCCTTAAGACCTTATTCTGCACACCCAAACCTTATTCTGCACACCACCAACAGATCGCGCCGCCGCCCCTCCCCTCCCGGCCTTCTACCGCGGCAGCGGCCTGGTCGCGCCGCCGCCCCTCCCCTCCCGGCCTTCTACCGCGGCAGCGGCCTGGTCGCGCCGCCGCCCCTCCCCTCCTGGTCTTCTACCGCGGCAGCGGCCTGGTCGCGCCGCCGCCCCTCCCCTCCCGGCCTTCTTCCGCGGCAGCGGCCTGGTAGCGATGCCGCCCCTTCCTTCCCGGCCATCTTCCGCGGCAGCGGCCTGGTAGCGATGCTGCCCCTCCCCTCCCCGCTTTCTCCCACGGTGGTGGCCTAGGAGCAACACCGCCCCTCCCCTCCCGGCCTTCTTCCGCGGCAGAAGCCGGCAGCGACGCCGCCCGTCCCCTCCCGGCCTTCTTCTGTGGCGGCGGCCAGGCAGCGACGCCGCCCGTCGCCTCTCGGCCTTCTTCCACGGCAGGCACCGAGCAACACCAGCCTATCGGCCTTCTTCCACGGCAGCAGCTCGCTAGCGCCGCCACCGAACTCCTCCAGGCCTGCAATTAGCTGTACTTCATCAGATGTGGATTGGTGCTGCCTCGACATCAAACAAATTCGAGCAAGGAGGAGTGTGCGCAAGGTCGCTTCATCTAGGTAGCTTCTTGGAATAAGTCTGCATCGACCTTCAGAGCAAATCCTCCTTCCCCGTTCACCTTGAGCAACGTCCAGACCGCCCATGAACTTCTGAAGGGCAAGTGGACTGCACGGGCCGTGAAAGATGTGCAGGCGGACGAGAAGGGAACTTCCTCCTATAAACACAAGAAATCACTGCATCACGAGGTAAGTAGTACACTTCCTCAACCATCTCAGTGTATTTATCATAGACAGAGCAGTACAAGCAGTACAACGCGTGATTATGCAGTACAAACCCTATGCAGTGCGGTTGCTTCAGTTCGTTGTGGGGGAAAATGCAGTACGCTTCTATAGGTTCATTACGGATAACGATGCAGTGCGTTGCTTCAGTTCACCTTGCGGGGTGATGCAGTCACCCTGCAATGCTTCGGTAGTACAATTTTAAACATATTGCAGTTCGCATGATTTAGTTCATTTAACTTGACAATGCAGATCGGTCATTTTGTGTGCAGGAGATGACGTTCAGCAGATACAAAATGCCGCGCATAATTGACAACACTGAGAACAACAACTTTCAGAAGAGTGGATATTCTTCTGAAAGAGATACTGGCTCGGTTACCCCTGAGATTCCTCGTGGATTCTTCACAATGACAAATAGGGTACAGTACTCTCCACAAGAAGATTTTTCCCAGGAAGAAGATGTAATTGAAGGTGACGATGATGTCACATTCCTCTGGGAAGGCACTCACCAACACGATGATGAAGACGATGACGATGAAGATGAGCCGATAACAGTTCTCAACCCAGAGTATAAGCACGAGTTCACTATGTTTGGACAGCATGTCTGAACAGACAATGATGACGCAGTTGAACACGATGTGGAAGCAGATGATGATTATGTCTATGATGATATGCCACTGCTCCAAAATTTTCAAACCAATCCACCGAGACATCGTCACAACACTTGATTACCACCACTTCCACTTGCCGCACCCCAAAACAGAGCTCAGCGTCCACCTGCGGCACCGAAAAACAGAGCTCCAACCAGACCTGCTGCATCAACTTCTACGCTGCGACCACCAACGTTGCCTCGGTCAAAAGTAAACAACAGGTACAAATCCTCCTCACTGTTGCCGCCGCGAGATCCTCAACTACACAGATCTGCTATAACCCCTTCATGTCCAATACAACCTGGCGAGCTGCAAACACCATCGGGCGAATGACTCTACACACATGTAAGTTTATGGTCTGGAAAAAAAATAGTTGCAGTCCATTCAGATAACATTGCGGTGCACACTGATATTTCTTGTGAGTTTTGGCTAGGAACATTGCAAAATGCTTTATTAAACTCGTATGCACTCCTCTTATTTAAAAAACAGAACAAAACAAATTATCTCATAGAGAATTGCAATTAATGCAGGATAAAAACATGCCGCTGAACCTCGTACCTATTGCTGGAATGAAGTTCACAACGTACGACAAGGCATGGGATTTTTACAACAATTATGCAAGATGTGTAGGGTTTGGCATATGCAAGAGGGCAAAACACAGGACAAATGCCTACATTGTCTGCTCAAGAGATGGGGTGCACAAGCAAGCTGTGTCATATTATCATCGGGTATGTTAGAAGACATTAAAAAGGATTGGCTGCAATGCAAAGATTAGAGTAAAAAAAGGAAGGATGGAAAATTTGTGATAGAAATGGTTCAACTCAACCACAATCACAAGATGTTGGAAAGCCCCGGGATGCTTTTGCACATGCGATCGCACAAAAAAGACGATCCTTTGATACACCAGTTAGTGAAAGACATGCAATTGGAAAACCACACACATGCTCAGATGATGTCGACGCTCTCGCGTATGTCCGGTGGTCTGCAGTACATGGGACATACTAGCCGCGACTGGTAAACAAGTAAGCATGTAACAGAGCATATCTCTTGAGCATTCTGTCTGTAATTATTATCTGTTCGATGAGATAACTTTGCATTGTCTCTGAAAATGCAGGAAACAAAAGTTTGCCAGAGAAGAGTCTGAAGATGATGTCAAGAAACTTCTAGATTTCTTCAAGAATATGCAAAAGATAAACCCAGAGTTCTTCTATGATTATCAGGTTGATGAAGATAACCGTGTAAGAAACGTCTTTTGGGTGAACGCAAGTTGCAGAGGATCGTATGAAGATTTTGGAGACTGCGTTACATTTGACACGACGTATAAAACTAACAAAGTCCACATGCCATTGGGAGTGTTTGTGGGGGTGAACCATCATCTACAGAGCACCATATTTGCTGTTGCACTCGTCCGAGATGAAACAATACCATCATTCGAGTGGGTTTTCAAAACCTTTCTGAGGTGTAGGAACAACATGCCGCCAATCTACATGCTCACAGGTACAAAAAATAAAAAAACTGCATACTTACGTTTTGTTTTCTACACTTATATTTCTTCCATCTATCTTGCACACACGCAAACAACTTAATAAAAAACATTGGTTATCTCTTCTCAGACCAGTGTTCTTCAATGAAGGCAGCATTAAAAACTATCCTCCCACAAACTCTGCATAAGCTGTGTCGGTGGCATATCATGAAGAAGTACAAGGACCACCTCGCCTTGTTGTATAAGGCGCACGAGAAGCTCAAGGACGAACTCAATGCAGTGCTGAACCACCCACTAATGCCGTCAGAATTTGAACGAGCATGGAAGAACCTCATTCAGAAGTACAACTTGCAAGACAACGAAGTGATGAATTCGCTGTGGGATGACAGGAACGAGTGGATCTCAGCTTACTACAAGGAAATTTTCTGTGCTCGGATGACTTCCACACAGAGAAGCGAGAGCATGAACCGCATACTGAAGAAAATTTTGTCAGGGAGAAGCATGATCTCCATCTGTTTGCTCAGCAGGTGGACAAGTGCATTCAGACCAGGAAGGCCGTCGAGCACGCAGAGACAGTAGCAAATGAGGTAAACAAAATGTCAATCAAAAACTGCTAAAAAAATATGACTACAAAAACAAACAATTTTTTCATTTCTCTGGTTCGTAACAGTGCATTTGTGATCATGCAGTCAGAGGTAAAAACAACAACAAAGTTTGGCTTCGAAGTTCAGCTATCAAAAGTGTATACAAGGGCAGTGTTTGCAGATTTCAAAGAAACACTCTACCGTAGCACTGCATTCAGAGCAGAACGGTGCCCTGAGAACCCGACAAAGTATCTCGTACACCACTACAACAGATCGGATGCATTTGACTGGGCAAGGCATAATTTCCAAGTGGTCGCCGATGAACAGAAAGGTGTCTACGAATGTGAGTGCAAACTCTGGACACACACAGGTGAGACTCCTAGCAAAAAAAATTCTAGATTCTCATAGTCATGCACGAAAGCTCACTTAATGAACTTTAAAAGTACACATGCATGAGTAATTCACAAAACCAAATGAAGTTCACTTCTTTAAAAAATGAACAAATAACGAAAAGAAATATGTTTACTAATTTCATGCAGTTCACTTACAGAACAAAAAAATCATGTGTTTGTCTGCAGGCCTCTTTTGCGTCCATGTCTTATGCATGCTTTCTCATTTGAGAGTACTCAACATTCCTGAGGTGTACATCAAGAAAAGATACACCCGTAACGCAAGATCAGATGCAATGTTTGGCAGAAGAGACTACGAACAAACAGCACCAGATGGAACCTCGCTTTTTTGCCGTAGAAAATTGCTGACAGAAACAGCAATGGACCTTGCAAACAGAGGGACAAGGTCCGACGCTGGGTGCCACAGAGCGTTGTGTGGTATGAGGGCACTGATAGAGGAAGTTGACATGCTCAACGAAGAAGAAGAAGAAGCAGCAAAACTAAAGCAAGCAGAGAAATACCAGCATGACAATAATGCCGAGCAAGTAGAAAATACTGAACACATCGGAACTGGTGCTATCAAAAAGGAAACAATTCTTCCACCTCCTGTTTCAAACACAAGAGGAAGAAAGAAAGGGGGAGACGCAACCCAGAAAAAGGTGGCATGCAAGGAGAAAAATGATGACAAAAACAATAAGCCACATCCTGAGCTGGACAGTGATGGTCACCCACTGGGAGTAAGAAGGTGCAAAACATGTAATGCAATCAGCGGCCATAATTCCAGGACGTGTACAAAAAGAAATGAACAAGAAAAACGAGGACATGGAGATGCACAACAAAACAGAAATTCCACTCACAACACTAAGAAATGGACGAAACCGAGACGTTGTAGCATCTGCAAAAAGAGGAAGAGACACAATTCAAGAACCTGCCCCAAAAGAAAAAGAAAAAGATCAGAAAATGAGGAAGACGAAGAAGGTGAGATCAAAGAAGAAGATGGTGACACAACTGAAGAAGAAATGGCTTATGAAGAAGCAGACGGAGAAGAGGAGGAAGAAGAAGAGAGTGAAGAGGACGAAGAACGTGAAGAAACTGAAGAAACAGTGGCTTATGAAGAAACAGATGATGAAGATGATGAAGAGGAAGAAGAGAGTGAAGAGACTGAAGAGAGTGAAGAGGACGAAGAACATGAAGAAACAATATCAACAAGACCACCACAAGGAAATGCTGCTGTACAGAAAAAAACGAGAACAACACCACTTTCAAAAAACAAGGTAGGAGCAAAGAAGGATGCAGTTCACAGCACTGGAAAACGAAAGCAGCCAACAACCAGCACGCGGGGAGCAAAGAAGGATGCAGTTCACAGCACTGGAAAACCAAAGCAGCCATCAACCAGCACGCGGGGAGCAAAGAAGGATGCAGTCCACATCGCTGAAAAACCAAAGCAGCCATCAACCAGTAAGCGCGGAACAAAGAAGGATGCAGTTCACAGCGCTGAAAAACGAAAGCAGCCATCAACCAGCACGCGAGGGGCTACAAACACAAAGGTGCAGAGACAAGAACCAGCAACACCGCCATGGAAAACAAAAGAAAGTGCGACGTTAGACACGCTCCAGTCACCGCGCAGAAGCAGCAGGTTAACGACCAAATAGATGAACAGACAATAAATTAATCGTATGCATAGCAATTTGCTTATCTCTATGACTTATGTATCAGTTTAAATTTTGTGTAAACCATGCAAGGAGAAAATGGTATATAGAGTATACCATATATATATAGCAGTCTTGAGTAAAACATTGACACATTTTGATTCAAAAACCATGTAAAAAATACTGTTAGATCGCTGCAGTCCAACAAGTAGTACATATAAAACGCATTTCAGTATGCAGTATGGAACTTGCAAATATGCAGTACGCTTCGAACTATCATGCAGTACTATAGACTAACTACATGCAGTACACACCATGCAAATTGGGAAAAAATGTGGAAACATGTAGTGCTCAGCTGACATATAAGCAGTTCACATATTGTAACCATGCAAACACAAATTTCCCGTTGAATAATAATTGAAGCGGTTCAGATCACAAAAGTGCTTATTACAAAACACATCAAAAAGATGAAGCGTTCAACACGCAAAAGTAGTTATTACAAATCAACCTCATAACCTTAGCCAATCACGTCAAACGTGATTCTAACAGTACGATCCTCGAGTTCAAAGAAGTTGAGGACAACAACTTGCTCAGACTTCAGGCCACTATCAATGACAAATTCCTTCCACCCTTTGTGCAGACACAGCCGCCCGTCAACGCCTACACTGTACTTGGCTGGTTGAAGGTATCCATTACCAAGAACAACTTGAAGAATTCCTTTCTTCTTGAGCCGCACATACCTAACAGCTCGTTGAGGAATTTTCTGTAAAAAATAATAAAACTGTTTGAGAACGAAACTAGCAGTACAATTCTCATATTGTGAACAGAGATAGATGAAGTGCACAACAGTCCAACAAGCAGTACATATAAAACGTTTCAATCTGTAGTATGGAACTTGCAAATATGCAGTTCGCTTAGAACTATAATGCAGTACTGTAGTCTAGCTACATGTAGTACACACCATACAAATTTGAAAAAATGTAGAAATATGAAGTGCTCAGCTAATATATAAGCAGTTCACATATTCTAACCTGTAAACTAAAACATAAGCTACATGCACACAAGCAAAAAAAACAAGAAAATAAGAACACATTGCAGTACACTTCAAAAAACAAAGAAAAAAGTGCGTTCCTAAATTAGTACAAGTTCAGAATACAATGGAATTATACAAAAAAACACAAAGAAAAAAATCATATATAACGAAACATACCATCTTGTAGTGAGTCTCCACATCTGTTGGCGTAAGCTGATGGACAAAAGGACTCGTGCAGCCAAGGCCACGGCGAAGCAGCGCAGAATAGAACGCAGATACGTTGATCTGGCCCATATCCAATCCTTCCGTGAATACTGTACCATATGCAAGCTGCTCGGCTCGCCCAGTTCGGCACAATACCTTCCCACCACGACGAGCACGACGGGCCTGCGAGCAAGCTGAACAATTGCAGTGCGTCGGCACACCACAACCATGGCTGCAGCAGAAGATATACGCATAGGGGCCTCGAGCCATCGCAGCAAAAACATAGAAAAGCAAAAAAAATAATAGGCTGGAGAAAGGAGAGAACTTGCGGCTAGAGGAGAAAATGAAATGCAAAGGAAGGGTATAAAGTTAGCCTTCATTTATATAAGAGGAATGCAAAAAGGTCAAAACTGAAAATTAAAGGGGACTTAATGGAAATTATGTTCCCAAGAATAAAGGACAATCAATAAAGGCTTATGTTACCAAAGAAAGAGGAACGAAAAAAGAAGGTGTACTTTGACTGCAGCAATTCCCACGAACAAAACCACAGATCATTAAAAAATAATACTCTAAAAAATTATAATCCACAGACCATTTTATGTGTGCAGATCTCCAAATTCGTACCAGGAAGTTCACTATATGTGTGCATGAAGTGCAGTACATGCTTTTTGGCACAAAGAAGGATGCACGCAGTGCAAAATGTGTACACCTGCAGCACAGAACTATGACGAATGCAGTGCGCATAGGGGCACAAAAACAGTGCACACCCGTACACTAAGAAAAAAGGATACGAAAGAGGAAAAACAATAAAGAAAAATGATACCGATGCAGTGCACAAAAATGTAGCGCAGAAAATGTGCAGTACGGTATGCGTGCACATGCAGTACTGAAACTAAATCAATGCAGTGCATGCATGATTTACTAAAAAAACAGTGCACGCCCCAACGTTGAAAAAGTTACAAAGGAAAAAAATTGACCACCCAGGTGCTACCGGCCCCAGCCAGTCTCGTAATAGGTCTGCACCCACAGAAGGGGAGTCGTTCTGAGTCACAGTGCATGGGGCCGGTTGCACATGGGCCCACAGGTCATAGGGCATATAGCTGCGAGCGCCGTGTATAAGCGCCCAGATAAGTATACGGAGGAGTTCGACCAGTATGCCTCGCCAGCACTTATAAACAGGTCGGGCGCGCCTTCCGCGGGCGAGGTGGGACTAAACATTAGGACACACACACAGCGAAACGGGAACCAAGCCGTGCTTACAGGCCGACTTGGGCCCAATTGCGTCTCTAAACTAGCCGAACACAGGCCCAACAAGGCCGACTAAGAAAAAACAATAAGTTAAAAAAAGGGGGGCACCCCCCCTTCCCTACCCCTCCCGTACCAGGGACTGCAGTAAGTACAAGCAAAAACAAGATGCAGTACATGGCTGTAAAAAATGCAGTGCATTACGTTACACGATGCAGTGCGGTATGGCAATCCAGTTCCCGATTACCCTACACGAATAAATAAACTCAAAAAACAGTGAAGTACGCACATGTATACACAAGTGCAGTACTGTATTCTAGCAGATGCAGTGCAGGACTATATACGAATGCAGTTCATTATCGCACAGGATGCATGTATAAAACATGACAAAATGCCCGTTCGCATAGAAAAAAGTGGTGGTTAAAAAATGTGCTCATCAAAAATAAAACAAACCCACCTTAAAAAAACCCACGTTCGCATACAACCACCCGATCGGAGCAGTTCCATCGCCACAAGCCCACGATCACAGATGCAAAAACAACCCACGATCTGCACAACCGCATCATCAGCGCGATCGTGCAGTTCATCCGACGAGGCCATCCCACCCCGCGCCCTTCCCCTTAAATTCAGACCCCTGCCAAAAGGCCTTCTCATCCACAACAACACAAGTGTCCATTGCGCTCACACCAAATCGCCCCATATCAACGCAAAAGCACCAAGCCCTGCCACCAGCGATGACGTTCACCGACGAGTACAAGGGCAACAACGCCGTGGAGGCGCACGGCAACACCAAGTTGCACGTCATCCACACCAACGACAAGAAGCAGATGGCGATCACCCTCGCGCAGTACGAGCGCCACCTCAGCCTCCAGCGCCACAAGATCGTCGGCATTGATCTCGAGTACGACAACGACCCTGAAGCGACGCAGAAACCCGCCCTCTGCCAGCTCTCCATCGGCAAGAATCACCCGGTGCTGCTCTTCCAAATGAGAGACACTGAAAGGTGCACCGTCTTTGACAACTTCCTCGCCGACCCCAGGTACACCTTTGCAGGCTTCTCCATCGACAGCGACAAAACCAGGCTGGAGCGCGTCAAATTGGAGGTCGCCAACTTCGTCGACATCCAGAAGGAGTGGAGGGTGCCCGAGGCAACCAAGCCGTTGGACTCCCTCGGAGACGTCTCCGGCGTGATCATCGACGACTACTACAGCAACATGAAGAAGAAGATCACCGACGGCAAGCACCAGCGCTGGGCCACCCTGCCTCTATCCAGGAGGCACATCGAGTACGCGGCAAAGGACGCCTACGCAGCGTACGAGATATGGAACCGCATCACCCTCACCCAGGACGGCCTTCGCCGTGCAAAGCTGGAGAAGGAGCAGCCCCCCAAGAAGCGCGCCAGGAGCAGCTGGGCATGGGGAGAGCCTGACTGGTGAAGAAGAAGATGGTGCCGGCCAGGAGCCAACAATGCCAGCGTTCTTTTAGAATTATCATCAAATTTGCTTTGTGTTGTTTGCTTATGTATCGTTAGTTTGCTTGTGTGCTGAACCTAGTTTGCTTGCCATGCAGAATCCCTTTGTAATGATGAACTCTGATTATGTTAGTTTGCTTTCTGTTCAACTTAGTTTGCTGGTGATGAAATTTTCATACAGAATGCAAACAAGACGCATGCAGTGCAAGTCGTGCACGAATGCCGTACAGAATCTGTCAAATGAAGTCTTAACATACCCAACAAAGCAATACACGAACCTAAATTTGAAAAAAGAATACATAAGAGCAAAACCAGAAAAGGAAAGACGCAAACACGTAAATAAACAATGAAGTACAGAAATATATGAACGTGCAGTACAGAACCATAATCAACGCATTACGCGTATGATTTACTAAGCAGTGCACTCCCATACATTGGAAAAAACGATCACATAACAGCAAAAAGACTGGAATAAAAAAAATGAGAACTGCACATGCAGTACGGAATTCGTATACATGCAGTACAAAACCCTGATCAATGCAGTGCACACCCCCGACATTGAAAAAACACATAAGGCAAACACGTAAATAATCAATGGAGTACAGAAATATATGAACATGCAGTACAGAACCATAATCAACGCATTACGCGTATGATTTACTAAACAGTGCACTACAATACATTGGGAAAAAAGACTATATAATAGAAAAAACACGGGAATAAAAAAATGAGAACTGTTCATGCAGTACGGAATTCGTGCACATGCAGTACAGAACTCTGATCAATGCAGTGCACACCCCAACATTGAAAAAACACATAAGGGAGAAAAATAAAAAGAAAAAAAATTGACCACCCAGGTGCTACTGACCCCAGCCAGTCTCGTAATAGATGTGCACCCACGGAAGGCGAGTCGTTCTGAGTCACAGTGCATGGGGCCGGCCACACATGGGCCCACAGGTCAGAGAGCATACAGCTACGAGCGTCGTGTTCAAGCGCCCAAATAAGTAACAAGAGGAGTTCGACACAGAGGCCTCGCCACCGCTTATAAACATGTCGGGCGCGCCTTCCGCGGGCGAGGTGGGACTAAACAATAGACCGCACACAGCGCACCGGGAACCAGCCATGCTCACAGGCAGACTAGGGCCTAATTGCGTCTTCACAACCAGAACATAGGGCCAACAAAGCCCACTAAGAAAAAACAATATGTTCAAAAATAAAACATCAAAAGAAAAATTACAAACATTTTTTAAATGAATAACAACAAACAAAATAAAATGTGCATCGGCACTGTAAAAATATTAATAAATAAAACGCAGGAAGCGCGATGTCAACGTACAGATGCAGTCAAAGACGTATAACAATGCAGTTCTCCACGTGGAAGAACAAACTAGTATTTTTTTAATGAATTACAGTTATCCTTCACTCTGCAATGCAGTATGGTTGAAATAAGAATGCAGCCCTGTTACTTAACCAAAGCACTCTGACACCCCTAGCCACACTACTCTCCATCAACACAAACACTGTATTACCAAAAAAATCAAGAGAAGAAAAGAAAGAACACCATCAAGATAAGAAAAAAAGTACATCTGTGTGAATCATACTACAGTACACTACGTGGACCTGAGAAGTTTGTTTTTGATAGAAAAGAAGTGCACTGACTTGTACAATTGACCGAAGACACAATCATCACATTTTCTGACAGTTGCGTGAATACAGTGATCTAATCATGAAAAAAGAGGCGACGACGTTCCGGATTTCCAACGCACTAACAAGAGCCTCCTCATAGCAGAACCTATTGGCAGTTGCCATGTAACTTAAAAACAGAGCCCCACCACGCTACCGCCCCGCTCCACCTCTCCCACGTCCTGTCAAGGAGACCAGAGGAGAGCAGAGGAGAAAACACAACTGCTTCGTCCCCCCAAAAAACCCCATTGCATCTTCTTCTCCGCTCTTCCTTTCACTAACCTCTCTCTCTATAACAAACACCAGAGAGCAGAGGAGAATCATGGCGGATGCACCTCTGTACAAGCAGCGCCGCAAGTACACCAGGGAGCTCCACGACGTCCACCTCCACGGCAATCACAAGCTCCACGTCCTTTGCACAAGCAAGGGCAAAGACGTGGACAAGATGCTGTCCACGTTCAGGAGGAAGCTCGGCGGAATGCCCGTCAAACTAGTCGGCGTTGATGTCGAGTACACACACTACGAGAAGCCACAGCGTGCAGCGGTGCTACAGCTATGCGTACAAAAAGAATGCCTTGTCTACCACATATCTGCAGCTAAAGACAGGTAAGAATAACTATTGCTTGTCAATATTGATTTTAAATTTTCTTCACTGCAATTGCCATAATATTTAACCTTTGGTTCTCATTCTTGAAAAAGCATGACATATGAATTTATTGACAGTTTTGATCTGGCTCCATGTATGTCACTCATGTGTTCAATTCTTGAATTATATTATCTAGCAATACACGCAGTTTAATTATATTTTCTTCACTGCAACATTACCATACAAAACATGTATGAATTTAGGTTCAAGAATACAAGCATACACAAAACATGCATTGTTTATGCAATCTATTATCAGATTTACTAGTTATGTTGAACAAAGTATTAGCAACTACTCAATGCAACAAATTCAGATATTCATATTGCAGTTCAGTTTCAGAAAAACACAAAAAAACATTGCTAGTTCTAAAGAAATAAACTATATTCACTCTATACAAATATATTGCAGGCCAATGGAACTAGACAAATTCCTGATGAATGATGAGTACACCTTCGTCGGATTCGCTATTGAAGGAGACAAAAGCAAGCTGAAGGTATCTGGTTTGGAGATCAACTCCGACAACTACATTGATATTCAGGTGGAATGGAGAGACCCATACAATAAAAAGAAGTTTGACTCTTTGGCTGATGTTGCTGGCAGGATGATAGACATTCACTACCATGACATGAAGAAAAAAATTAACCGCAAGGAGGACCATACTCTGTGGGGATTTTGCCCGCTGCCAGAAAAGCTTATCAAGTATGCAGCAATAGATGCATTCGCAACATATGAGTCATGGAGAATCATCTACGATGTCATAATGGGACTGGACAGGGCAAAAAGAGACAAAGAAGAAAAGAAGAAGAAGAACAAGGCTGTAATCCAATACAGCAACTAGAAAAAATCAGGGTGTGTTTAGTTTCACTTTACTTTAGGCGTTGTGTTGTTCTTTGTTTCATGTATGCAAGATTTTGATAATGTCCGTTGCTTCATATCGAACATTTCTTTTATAAAAACAATGTAAGTTGCTTGTGATCAATTGCTTTCGCAGAAATTAGTTTGCATTAGAACAAGTATCTACACAACTTTGAAAAATTTAATGAGTGATACCAAAACATACTATTCACATACAAAACATATTCAAAACCAACATTAAACAAAAAAATTAGGTAATCTGACTACAAACTCGGACATAAAAAAGAAAAAAATTAATGCAGTTCACAATCGTAAAAATTAATATTGATATATCTAAAAAAATATAATCCGTATACCTTTCTAACAAACGTGAATACAGTTCACAGAACGAACATAAGGCAGTCCAACAAGTGTATACATGAAGTCCAGTACATGCATAAATGAACAACGACAAGGGCCCCAACACACACACTTGCTACACGAAGTGCAGTACTCAACATTGGTTCCATTAAAAGGGGACGCGCGCACAACCCCTGGAGCCACACCCCTAAGATAGACAGGGGGGCGACGAAGTATGACGGACTCGCCTACGCATGCGGCGCCGCGGCAAGCCGCGTCGCCGCCTGCTCCGGCTCGTTCCAGGCTTGGCCTCGCAGGAGGATGTGGAGGGGGGTCACGACCCACCCTCCCCACCCCCTGCTCGGCCTCGCGCTAACACATGCAGTGCGCTTGGTTGACACACGCAGTGCGGACATTCTGTTTTCCATTAAAAGGGGACGCGCGCACAACCCTGGAGCCACACCCCTAAGATAGACAGGGGGCGACGGGTATGACGGACTCGCCTACGCATGCGGCGCCGCGGCAAGCCGCGTCGCCCCCTGCTCCAGCTCGTTCCAAGCTCGGCCTCACAGGGGGATGTGGAGGGGGGGTCACAACCCCCCCTCCCCACCCCTGTTCGGCCTCACGCTAACGCATGCAGTGCGCTTGGTTGACAGGCGCAGTGCGGACATTCTGTTTTCCATTAAAAGGGGACGCGCGCACAACCCCCGGAGCCACACCCCTAAGATAGACAGGGGGCGACGGGGTTATGACGGACTCGCCTACGCATGCGGCGCCGCGGCAAGCCGCATCGCCCGCCTGCTCCGGCTCGTTCCAGGCTCGGGCCTCGCAGGGGGATGTGGAGGGGGGTCACGACCCCCCTCGCCACCGCCTGCTCGCCTCGCGCTAACGCATGCATTGCGCTTGGTTGACAGACACAGTGCGGACATTCTGTTTTTCCATTCAAAGGGCACGCGCGCACAACCCCTGGAGCCACACCCCTAAGAAAGACAGGGGGGCGACGGGGTATGACGGACTCGCCTACGCATGCGGCGCCGCGGCAAGCCGCGTCGCCGCCTACTCCGGCTCGTTCCAGTCTCGGCCTCACAGGGGGATGTGGAGGGGGGGTCACGACCCCACCTCCCCACCCCCTACTCGGCCTCGCGCTAACGCATGCAGTACGCTTGGTTGACAGGCGCAGTGCGGACATTCTGTTTTTTCATTAAAAGGGGACGGGCGCACAACCCGTGGAGCCACACCCCTAAGATAGACAGGGGGCGACGGGGTATGACGGACTCTCCTACGCATGCAGTGCCGCGACAAGCCGCGTTGCCGCCTGCTCCGGCTCATTCCAGGCTCGGCCTCGCAGGGGGATGTGGAGGGGGGGTCACGACCCCACCTCCCCACCCACTGCTCGGCCTCGCGCTAACGCATGCAGTACGCTTGGTTGACAGGCGCAGTGCGGACATTCTGTTTTTCCATTAAAAGGGGACGCGCGCACAACCCCCGGAGCCACACCCCTAAGATAGACAGGGGGCGACGGGGTATGACGGACTCGCCTACGCATGCGGCGCCGCGGCTAGCTGTGTCGCCGCCTGCTCCGGCTCGTTCCAGGCTCGGCCTCGCAGGGGGATGTGGAGGGGGGTCACGACCCCCCTCCCCACCCCCTGCTCGGCCTCGCGCTAACGCACACAGTGCGCTTGGTTGACAGGCGCAGTGCGGACATTCTGTTTTACCATTAAAAGGCGAGGCGTGCACAACCCCCGGAGCCACACCCCTAAGATAGACAGGGGGGCGATGGGGTATGACGGACTCGCCTACGCATGCAGCGCCGCGGCAAGCCGCGTCGCCGCCTGCTCCGGCTTGTTCCAGGCTCGGCCTCGCAGAAGGATGTGGAGGGGCGGTCACGACCCCCCTCCCCACCCACTGCTCGGCCTCGCGCTAACGCACGCAGTGCGCTTGGTTGACAGGCATAGTGCGGACATTCTGTTTTTTCATTAAAAGGAGACGCGCGCACAACCCCCGGAGCCACACCCCTAAGATAGACAGGGGGCGACGGGGTATGACGGACTCGCCTACTCATGCGGCGCCGCGACAAGCCGCATCGCCGCCTGCTCCGGCTCGTTCCAGGCTAGGCCTCGCAGGGGGATATGGAGGGGGGGTCACGACCCCCCTCCCCACCCACTGCTCGACCTCGCGCTAACGCATGCAGTACGCTTGGTTGACAGGCGCAGTGCGGACATTCTGTTTTTTCATTAAAAGGGGACGGGCGCACAACCCGTGGAGCCACACCCCTAAGATAGACAGGGGGCGACGGGGTATGACGGACTCGCCTACGCATGCAGCGCCGCGACAAGCCGCGTTGCCGCCTGCTCCGGCTCATTCCAGGCTCGGCCTCGCAGGGGATGTGGAGGGGGGGTCACGACCCCACCTCCCCACCCACTGCTCGGCCTCGCGCTAACGCATGCAGTACGCTTGGTGACAGGCGCAGTGCGGACATTCTGTTTTTCCATGAAAAGGCGAGGCGTGCACAACCCCCGGAGCCACACCCCTAAGATAGACAGGGGGGCGATGGGGTATGACGGACTCGCCTACGCATGCAGCGCCGCGGCAAGCCGCGTCGCCGCCTGCTCCGGCTTGTTCCAGGCTGGGCCTCGCAGAAGGATGTGGAGGGGGGGTCACGACCCCCCTCCCCACCCACTGCTCGGCCTCGCGCTAACGCACGCAGTGCACTTGGTTGACAGGCGTAGTGCGGACATTCTGTTTTTCATTAAAAGGAGACGCGCGCACAACCCCCGGAGCCACACCCCTAAGATAGATAGGGGGCGACGGGGTATGACGGACTCGCCTACGCATGCGGCGCCGCGACAAGCCGCATCGCCGCCTGCTCCGGCTCGTTCCAGGCTAGGCCTCGCAGGGGGATATGGAGGGGGGGTCACGACCCCCCTCCCCACCCCCTGCTCGGCCTCGCGCTAACGCACGCAGTGCGTACAAGAACAATACAAAAATATATAGATAACTAAAATAATTAGGGGGGGCAACCCCCCCCCCATGTACCTTAACGTACAAAACAATAAAAAAACAACTACAAAACGCAACTACACGCAGAAAGAAATGCGTTTTTTGTTTTGGCAAAAAAAGCAGTTCAGTATCATAAAACAATGCAGCTTCGGCATGCACACACGTGCAACACTTTGCTTGAAAGACAAAAAAATGCAGTGCTCTTATATTGGACAAAGAAGTTCGGCATCAAATGCGATACAGTTTATCGAACACATATCATACATATAAGCGTGACAAAATGCCAGTTCGCATAGACCATGGTCGTCAACAAAAAATAAAATTATACACTTATATATATTGTATGAGATATTGATATAAAATACACATACATATACAAATTCATCCACATGCACTGCTGCATAAAAGAACAAGAAGAAACACAACGACATAATAAAAAGTCTTTTTCATACATTATCTACCTTAGTCAGCACACACAAACACAACATCAAACCCTAGCTATTGTCCATGCACAGCATTTTGCACCCAGTAGAAAATAGTGCCCCAAATGACTGTTACTGCGTCTGCGACTGCGTTTGCGATTGCGACAGGGAAGTGAGTCCGAGGTCCGCAATCAGTTCACGTAACTCAGGCGGCATGTCTTCATAACACAACATGTTCAAAGGATTGAACAGCAGCTGGAACATGTACTCCGCCTTCCAATCTTCAGCAGCAGGCTGAAAAAAGAAAACAAATGCAGACAAGTGATTAAAAAAAGGTCGTCATAAAGAACAAAAAAGTGAAAAGAAAACAGAGAAGCTGTTACGTCGGATTTCAAAATTTTCTCAACTAGACGTTGGCCGTCATACAACTGCGTCATCCTCAGAACATAGATTCCGCACTCATTTGCTCCCTGCGCTGGCACGACCGGGTAAGATGGCTTCTCTGCCAATTTAACCCAGTCAGGGTGGTTCCTCGATTTATACATTTTTTCACCATAAATCGCCTTCAGCAGCTGAGTCATCCTCCCCATCTGCCAAAAAAACACAAGGTAAGAATAACACACATCATGGATCAAAAGTTGATATTCAAACGTACAAAAAAAAGTTGTTCTCAAACGTCTAAACAATCCCTTTTTAAGTGCACGTGAGAAAAATGCAGTTATGTCGCGCATATGTTGAAGTGCACTACATAAACAATTGCAGTTTATAAAAAAATGCAGTAGGAAACACAAAAAAAGCTTTACGCTTGGCAAAGAAAAAATAACATACCACTTCAGTGCAATCTGCGTGGTAGTCAGTCCTGCGCCACCTTGTCGTGACATCAGGATGGCCAGTGTACTTCCTACTGTCATGGATATCAAGGGTCTGGCGATGTTGGTTCATCGTGTATAAGGAACAATAACCATCCTTGAATCGCGGCATCATAATCTGTTCGCATAAAAAAATGAAATGAAAAGTTCTTTCGACACGTACCACCAGGACCACTGTTCCAAAAATAACTATAAAAAGAAATGCAACAAACCAGGAAAAATAAATGACAAAAAACAATGAACTTACCAGTTTTGCATCCAACAGGTTTGCGCCGTCGCTCACAAAAAATTTGAACTGCTTAACTGCATCTTCTAAAACAAACGAGCTATGCACAACTGGCAACACAGGATTTCCGTCATTATCTCTCGCCACAGAGGTTTCCATTTGAAGAACGTACTGCACACAAAAAAGAACAAAAAAAGGACATGAAAAAAAGAATAAACAATGCAAGCAGGCATGGACATGAAAAAGCCAGTGCAGTAGGAAAGAATGACAGCAAACGTTTACCGTGATAAATAAAGGTGAAAGTAGCACACGTTCACCGGATTGATAAGCTAAACCCAATTCAGGGTCTTGCTTCCAGTACTTGATGACAAAATCCATGATATACGAATCCATTAAAGCTCCTTTGCCAAATGTATCATAGATATAGTCGATATTGTAAGTATCGACATCACCAAAAGGACCATGCACCATAAAGAACGCGCTCCTGCAGTAAACATACACAGATGGGATCAATAAAATTAGAATTAAAATCAAAACACACAGAAAGCATGAAAGGGCACACACATCACATAAAACTTACTCGCGGTATTTGGTTACAAAATCTTTGCTGAGAACAAGATCCTTTATTTTAATCGCCTCATCAATATATCTGAACCTCGGAGGCTTCAATTTCTCTATAGAGCATCTCAGCTTAAAAGCCCTCTCACCTGCCCTCTTGTTCGAAAATACTTCAACCTCATCTAAAGGAGGACGATTAATTGCTGCACTCCTAGTCCTAGTGACACGTGCACACAGTGTAAAAAATCATCATCATCAACATCATATACATCATGTGGAGAGCTAGGTCGAGAGACACTTCCACCATCAAGTCCAGACGCCACATTTGTGTTCAAACCAGAATTATCTGGAGAGATTTCAATGACACAATCCTCCATAACAACATCAGAACCCTGGGACTCAAACAGTGACGTACAGCCTTCATGAAGCCCCCAATCAAAACCTAAAAATGTGCATAAAAAACATGGAAGCACTCAGTACAAAACACAAAAACCAAACATGTATATAGAAAAAATAGAATGCAGCCCACTCTTGTATACATCAATGCAGCCCACTTCTATGCATCAATGCAGCCCACACTTGTATGCATCAATGCAACCCACATATAAAGAACAATGCAGCCCACTTCCATGCATCAATGCAGCCCACACTTGTATACAGCAATGCAGCCCACATATAAAGAACAATGCAGCCCACTTCTATGCATCAATGCAGCCCACACTTGTATGCATCAATGCAGCCCACATATAAAGAACAATGCAGCCCACTTCTATGCATCAATGCAGCCCACACTTGTATGCATCAATGCCCACATATAAAGAACAATGCAGCCCACTTCTACATCAATGCAGCCCACACTTGTATACAAATGCAGCCCACATATAAAGAACAATGCAGCCCACTTCTCTACATCAATGCAGCCACACTTGTATACAGCAATGCAGCCCACATATAAGAACAATGCAGCCCACTTCTCTACATCAATGCAGCCCACACTTGTATACAGCAATGCAGCCCACATATAAAGAACAATGCAGCCCACTTCTCTACATCAATGCAGTCCACACTTGTATACAGCAATGCAGCCCACATATAAAGAACAATGCAGCCCACTTCTCATCAATGCAGCCCACTTGTATCATCAATGCAGCCCACATATAGAACAATGCAGCCCACTTCTCTACAGCAATGCAGCCCACACTTGTATACAGCAATGCAGCCCACATATAAAGAACAATGCAGCCCACTTGCCCATAAAGAAGCGGAACCAAGCAGCAGACAAAAATAAAATAAAGCGAGGATAAAGAAGTTCAATAAAACAACCTTTATCTGCAAAAATTAGAACTGATGTTAAATCAAGGCAACACTTCCTCGATGTTAGCCAGCTATAGAGCATGGCCTTTCTGATGTAGCCAATGTGCTCCACCCCAAACTTAGCAACTCGAACACCATCCCATGTCTGCAAGAATTGAAACATATAGAATCCACAATCATGCCTGCAATAAAAAGAATAAAAAACATCAGTTTCACAAAAATGAAGTGAAAAAAAAACTTGAACGGTATGACACAGAAGGGCTGTAAAGAACGCACCCATTTGGCTGCATTGGGACAATGACATGTTTCAACACAAATCCATCAAGTGTGGGAGGATTTAGCGGCTCATCAGAACTCAAGCTACCTTCTTTCCATGCACGCTTGATATTTTTAACCATCCTCCTAAAAACCCTGACCGCATCAGGGCTGCCAGGTTTGTTGAGCGAGTCAAGAAATTCAAACCGCCTTTCTTTCACATTTAACGCAACTACACAATAATGACCAACACCATCCCTCGTATCTGGCGGATCAAAAGTTGCAAAAAGGACCTGTTGGAAGCATGAAAAAATAAATAAAATTATTATAAGAAGAAAAAACAGAACGCTATAAAAACAAAACAGGCAAAATACACATAAAAACGTCTCTCACCATATCCTTTTTATCAACACGCTCCTCGGCTTTTGAAGAGAACATCATTTTAACACTCCTGCCTACAGTACCACCATTCCAAATATTTGTCTGCCGAAACAAAACCAAAAATCAAATAAGCAAAACAGGTCGTCGCACGAAATCAGAAAAGAAAATCAAAAAATAAAACAAAAATTTCTGCGTTCTTACACAAATATGGTACGGGACAACCATTGTCGAAGATCCCTTAAACTTATCTACCAGCAAAGAAACCCCAAGATCTACAAGCCTTGTAGTGAGCATCCCTTTATCCCAAAAGGATTGACCAACTTCGCCAATGCTAATATCACCCATCTCAGTTTTAAAAGCAATCATGTCCCTGAATTTTTTCATGAAAAACTCAAACATAAGATACTAAAAAAATAACAACAAATAAAAAGGGGTAAATACAAAAATTAGATAATACATATGAACAAAACAATTTCTAAAAAACCATACTTCTTCTTCTTGTCCTTCCGAGCCCTTGTAACAGCAGCGTACAACTCATTGTATCTTTTCAGAAGAGCTGGATCAATGCTCGACGGTGTCACAACAGGAAGTTCATCATCTGTAATAAAAAAGATGAAGTTCACTTATCCAAACAATGAAGTTTAAATATTAAGATAAGGGAATTCTGCTAGCTATTTTGAAAATCATAGACAAAAGATCAAAGTTTCACTTATCATTAAACATCTAATACAGATACCATAGTAATTAAACAACATGAATGAGAAAAACATCAAACTGCACTGTTAAAAAAATCTCTTGCCTTCAGTGTCAGAGTCTTCAGGCTGCTGTTCTTCAGAACTGAGCAAAATATTTTCTTGCATAGGTTGCGACGAATCCACCACAACCTCACTGGACTTTCCTTCTGCAGCAACATCAGCATTCTCTCGATTTACAACAGTCTGGTCAACAGCAGCGTCCTTAGATACTTCAACTACATGAGGCTCCACTATCGATACTTCCGGAACATCATTGGACACCAGACAGACAGGGGAAGCAACAACACTAGCAGCAGGGGCAACATTCTCTAGTGGCTTTTCAATGCCAACATCAGAATCTTCATGCCGACTGGTGGGAACAGCATCGTGGGATCCTTGAGCTACAGAAGGATCTGCACACTCAACAGCAACCGATACAGAAGCATCAACACTGCCACGGCCATCAACAGCACAACTGCCCTGATTCAGATCAACGTGGACTTCAACGTTTTGTTCTCCAACCTGTGGAAAGTTTAAAAAACACACAGTAACACAAAAATAAGCATGGGGATAACTAACACAACAACACACAGCACACTTATGTCAAAAGACTGCTAGCAACATACACATAACAACTACAGTCCACATATGCAAAACAACACCAACACACGTGTGTCAAACACAACTACAACTGCAACCCACATATACATAAAAAAAGAACTGCAGTTCGCTTTGACAAACGCTGCAGTTCAGTTATGTTAAATACTGAAGCTCACGTATGTAAATCAGTATGGATCGCGCATGCCAAAAGAACTGCAGTTCACTTCTGTCAAACAGTGAAGATCACACATGTAAAACTATTGCAGCTAACATACGCAAATGAAAATGCATATGGATGAACATAACAGCGTAAATCAAGTTTATAACAGACAACAAAAAATTAGATTACAACCCACTAACAGAACAAGTAATACAACTATACCTTATCAGCTACAACATCCAGAGGGGACGCTGCATCAGCCAAGACCTCATCCTTCCCAGAGCCATCGTAGGTCTCTTTGTGCACATCACGAGCAGCAACACCAGTCTACGGGCATAGAACAAACCAAAAACGAGAAATAAGATGGTACCGACCGAAAAAGAAAAAACTTCAACTATGCACAAGCAGTACACACTTCACAACAGAGAAGTACACAAAAAAATGGGAAGCAAACAAATGCAAGTTCAAAGAAAAAAGGGAAGCATGGCAGAACAGACATGGCAGGAGTATTTATACCTGACCAACTCCATCGTCTCTAGTTCCATCGACACCAGAAGATTCCACTCCAGCCTATAACAAAAAAAAAGTGAGGAGCAGTCAACATAATACACAAAAAAAGAGGTTCAAAGCCACAAAAAACCTAGAAACATACATTATCAGCGCCAACGCCAGTGTCCTGACGGATCATTTCGTCCACAATATGCCCAGCATCCTTCTCATACCGACCGCATTTTTCTTCTTGTGAATGTCTCAATTGAGCATACGAAGAACGAACATTTGTCACTGCAATCTTCAGGCTTTCAATCACACCACAATCAAAATTGTGAGCAGCAACAATATCTTCATCTCGTGGGCCATGGCCAACGGGGAAAAAACCAGCAACTGTCCTCAACCTGTCACCAGAGGTTGGCAAATCCTCAGTCAGCTTCAAAACCTTCAGAAGAAGCTCATCAATCTCCTCATGTTTTTTGCCGCCAACAAATGTCTGTTTATAAGAGCTTGTATTATCAAACATCTGTCGAGGCATGAAACCACGAGTATGCGGCACCTCATCATCACAGGCAGGAAGCTGACTACAGATAGGCTCATAAAACCTAGCATGAGTGCTAGGCCCCGCATCAGAGCTGCCATGTACAACCGCAACAGAACGGTTGTACACAATATCACCTGACGCCTTCCACTGCAAAAAAAGACAACACGCAAAGAGAAGTACACATGTGAGTACTAGAAAAGTTCACATTTATAATGGCTGCACATTTTTTTTAAAAATCTGATATTAAAAAATCAGGTGCACTAACCGGCAGCTTCCCAAATTTGTAACTTTCCAAGTAAATCTTTCCCTTCACAAGCACATCCTCATTGTACAACTTCATCAGATCCTTGGTCATCAGGTATGACGCGCGTGGCGTCAACGTGTGCATGACTGAAAATTTGCGAAGCTTCAAGCAGTCAAGATACATAATCAGGGGGACAATGGCACAACCCTCTGCACAATTCTGCTTGCTGCCTTCTGATTGCCACCTAACCACAGCTGCCTGCAACTCATCAACAACAAGCTGACAAAAGTCCATCTGAGCCATAGCCGCATAATCCATGTTCTCTACCATCGCAGCAACTCTACCCAAACGAACTGCAGGCCCCGGGCACAGCAAATTCTGGTAAAGTATCAGGAAGAACACCTTCACAGCAAGGTCAACACTCACATAATCATCTTCCTCCACCAACACCTTCAACTTCTCAAGCAAGTCCTTGACACCTATACTTTTTGAACGGTCAAAGCCAAGCTCATCCTTGAGGGCAGTCAACGATTCATCATGACCGCTGGAAGCAGGCATGGGTGCAGTGTGACGTCCCATAGGTAAATCAAAAATGTGATGAACTGCATCACGATTGATTCGAAGAACCCTGCCATTCCCAAAGTCCATTAACATGGTGGCAGGGTCAATCACTCCCATCAGATAGCACATAAGAATGCGCGACACATTTTTCTTTACTGACAGATCAAAGACAACACCAAATCCAGCATCCCTAACACGGCTGCAATGCGCCTCTTTCAACAAAGAAGCAGCCTTGCAAACAGTGGGAAGCGACAAACGCACGGTCTTGTTAAATCGAGAATCATCTCCCTCACCATCATCTTCAGTTGCATTGCTCTTACTAGACTTCTTCCTCTGTGTAAAGGGAAATGCAGTCCACATTAGAAGATTAGGCATAAAAAAAGAGACATAGAAAATACAGAAAGAATAACAAATGAAGGAAACAAATGCAGTGCACTTCAACAAACCTTTGGAGCAGCATCCACCTCCTCGCCAGAATCACCACCAACATCTTCGTCGACATCATCATGGGCACGCTTGGGTACACTCTTAGATGAACCACAGTCTTTGCGTCTAGAAGGATGAACACCCTTCACATAATCAGCAAGCAAAAAGTCGTCGTCATCAGAATTGGGACCTTCAGTGACATGTAGTCGTTTGCGCTGAGGATCATCACTTCCACCAGCTTCAGCGGTTCTCTTGCCAAGATTCTTCTTCATTCCAGCAACACGTGGACTCCGCCGAGGTGTACCACCTTCCTCAGCAACAGTACTCAACCTCTTCTTCATCTTGCCAAATTTACCACCATTGCCACCATCTCCAGATCTCCTCTGCTTCTCCTTCTCAGCAAACTCTTTTGACTCAATTTCAAACCTCAACTTCTTCTTGCTTTGCTTCAACTCATATTGACGAACCTGTTCCGGGACCATCCAATCCTGTGTAACTTCCTCTGTACCATCAACAGACTGCGACTGTGTTTCAGACAAGACAGGACGTCTCTGATCAAAGCTCACACCAACATTACCCTCTGCAAAATAATGGTCAATCAATTGAGTAACCTCCTCAAACCCAGGCGCCCCAGCATGGAAAACAGACACTGCGTCAAAATAAAGTTTGACTATGCTCGTTAAAAATTGCACAAAAAGAACAAATGCAGTACAGTTATACATATAAATGCAGTGCTCCAACCATAAACTCAAAATAAAAAATAATGCATTGTACAAAAAACTTGAATAAAACAACAATGCAGTTCACACATACATACAGTGGAGTTCACATACAAAAATAAATGCAGTGCTGCATATACTAAATCCACGGTTGTTCGCAACAAAAATGTCGAACTAGATAAAACAAAGCATACACAAAAATAAACAAATTAATCACATACCAGAAGGAGCGGCCACACTTATAGGAGAAGATTCAATCGGCGAATTCACTTCATGTCCTCCCTCGTCACCATGATCCTTACCACCAGGACAAGGAGAGACAATTGGTGTATCATTAGGAGCACTACAATCACCTGCTGGATTCAAAAAAACAAGAAAAAAGAAATTACAAAAACATCACATGACAAAATAATGCAAACGAACGCTGACAACTAACAGAGCATAACCCAATATGCAGGATGAATTAGGAAACTAGATAAACATCAAACAAAAATAAACAAAGCCTAAGGAATAAGCACTCCACATACCCTGAACTCCTTCTCCCGGCATGCTCGGCGAAGACATAGCGTCTCCCTGCAACACAAAGGACGAAGTGACAGACATAAGCAACAAAATCGGCGAAAATCTCATGAAACCCTAGATCCACATTGCTACACACAACTATCGACTTCAAAACAAGATAAAATCGACTGCCTACGGAAAAATTACACAAGCAAAAAGAGCTACAGCAACTACAAGAATCACAAAAACAAGACGAGGGGACGATCAACACCGAGCCAAGCGAAACGTACCGAAGAAAAGTGTGCGGCGACGGCGGCGAGAATGGGGGGCGGCAACGGGAACAGACAGGAAAGGGCTGCGGGAGAGCAACAGCAAGTGCTCACGGAGCGGACAGCGACGCGGAATGCAGGAATAAGGACCTCTTGAGGGCGGCGGTTCTCCGGGCGACGGCGGTTGCTGCGCGCGACGGCGGTTTTGCCGAGGGAGAGAAGCCTCAGGAAAAACTGCAAGAGACGAGAGGGGATTGTTCTCGGTCTCTTTCTCTGACAGCGGAGCGGTGGAATAACCTGGAAGCGATAACAGGCCGGCGTGTGGAGGCCCGCATGTCGCAAAAAGGGTCACAAATAACGGGCCGGCCCAAAAACAGCACAGACAAAATAAGCCAGTCTACATCAAAACAGACATATTACTAAAAAAACGCACATGATGCAGTTCTCTGTGAAGAATCATGAAGTTCAAACTGTAAAACAACAATTAAAATACATACAGTTTGTATAAAAAGTTAAAATAAAAAACAAAACGCATGTTAAGAAAACACATCCGAAAAAAAGTCTACCTTCAAATAAGTGCCACACAAAAAAATGTGCCCCCCCTCCGCTCTTCCCTTAAACCTCCCGTACAGTGCAGTAAACACAGGAAAAAAACGAATGCAGTACGTACTACTGGAATAATGCAGTGCATTTCTTTATGGGATGCAGTACGACATTATGCATTTCTTTACGGGATGAAGAAAAACACGAACACGGAAAAAGTAAACGCAGTGCGGAAGTACACAAACATGCAGTACAGTATCATAACCAATGCAGTACAGTTGTAATTTGCTAAGCAGTGCAGTCCCATACATTCGGAAAAAAAGATTACAAAAAAAGTAAAAACACGGGAACAAAAATGAGAACTGTACATGCAGTAAGGAATGAAGTTCACATCTAATGCATAACCATGATCAATGCAGTGCACCGATGATTTACCAAAAAGCAGTGCACTCCACGACATTAAAAAGCATACAAAGAATAAAAACTAATCACCCAAATGATACAGGCTGCAGCCACACAAAAATTGACCACGTACATGCGTCTCTGAACTACCCGAACACAGGCCCAACAAAACCGACTAAGAAAAAACAATAAGTTCAAAAAAAAGTGTGCCCCCCCCCCCCCCTTCCCTACCCTTCCCGTACAAGGGACTGCAGTAAGTACAAGCAAAAACAAGATGCAGTACGGTTCGGTAGAAGTATGCAGTGCATTCCGTTGCGCAATGCAGATCGCCGAAGCACATAGCAAAGACACGCAAAAAACGATGAAGTAATACATTGTTGCAGTTCTGATTTGTACGCGAGGCAGTGCGGAAGTGTAAGCAATGCAGTTATGTTGTCACGCAGTATACATGAATAAAACATGACAAAATGCCCGTTCGCATAAAAAAAGTGGTGGTTAAAAAAATGTGCTGATCAAAAATAAAACAAACCCACCTTAAAAAAACCACGTTCGCATACAACCACCCGATCGGAGCAGTTCCATCGCCACAAGCCCACGATCACAGATGCAAAAACAACCCACGATCTGCACAACCGCATCATCAGCGCGATCGTGCAGTTCATCCGACGAGGCCATCCCACCCCGCGCCCTTCCCCTTAAATTCAGACCCCTGCCAAAGGCCTTCTCATCCACAAGAACACAAGTGTCCATTGTGCTCCCATCAAATAGCCCCATATAAACGCAAAAGCACCAAGCCCCGACACCAGCGATGACGTTCACCGATGAGTACAAGGGCAACAACGCCGTGGAGGCGCACGGCAACACCAAGTTGCACGTCATCCACACCAACGACAAGAACCAGATGGCGATCACCCTCGCGCAGTACGAGCGCCACCTCAGCCTCCAGCGCCACAAGATCGTCGGCATTGATCTCGAGTACGACAACGACCCTGAAGCGACGCAGAAACCCGCCCTCTGCCAGCTCTCCATCGGCAAGAATCACCCGGTGCTGCTCTTCCAAATGAGCGACACTGAAAGGTGCACCGTCTTCGACAACTTCCTCGCCGACCCCAGGTACACCTTTGCAGGCTTCTCCATCGACGGCGACAAAACCAGGCTGGAGCGCGTCAAACTGGAGGTCGCCAACTTCGTCGACATCCAGAAGGAGTGGAGGGTGCCCGAGGCAACCAAGCCGTTGGACTCCCTCGGGGACGTCTCCGGCGTGATCATCGACGACTACTACAGCAACATGAAGAAGAAGATCACCGACGACGAGCACCAGCGCTGGGCCACCCTGCCTCTGTCCAGGAGGCACATCGAGTACGCGGCAAAGGACGCCTACGCAGCGTACGAGATATGGAACCGCATCACCATCACCCAGGACGGCCTTCGCCGTGCAAAGCTGGAGAAGGAGGAGCCCCCCAAGAAGCGCGCCAGGAGCAGCTGGGCATGGGGAGAGCCTGACTGGTGAAAGAAGAAGATGGTTGCCGGCCAGGAGCCAACAATGCCAGCGTTCTTTAGAATTATCATCAAATTTGCTTTGTGTTGTTTGCTTATGTATCGTTAGTTTGCTTGTGTGTTGAACCTAGTTTGCTTGCCATGCAGAATCGCTTTGTAATGATGAACTCTGATTATGTTAGTTTGCTTTCTGTTCAACTTAGTTTGCTGGTGATGAAATTGTCGTACAGAATATCTGTGATAATTTGTTTTCTGTTGTCTGCTAATGTATCATTAGATTCGAGTAGTGCAGAAAACGAAAAATGAGTTGCAGTGTGCAAACAGAAAGCATGCAGTGCAAGTTGTGTACGAATGCAGTACAGAATCTGTCGAATGAAGTTACATACCAACAAGGGAACCTAAATTTTGAAAAAAGAATACATAAGAGCAAAACCAGAAAAAGAAAAACGCAAACACGTAAATAATCAATGAAGTACAGAAATATATGAACGTGCAGTACAGAACCATAATCAACGCATTACGCGTATGATTTACTAAGCAGTGCACTCCCATACATTGGGAAAAAAGATCACATAACAGCAAAAAGACGGTAACAAAAAAATGGCAACTGTTCATGCAGTACGCAATGCGTACACATGCAGTACAGAACCCTGATCAATGCAGTGCACACCCCCGACATTGAAAAAAACACCTAAACAGAAGGAAAAAAATTGACCACCCAGGTGCTACCGGCCCCAGCCAGTCTCGTAATAGATCTGCGCCCATAGAAGGCGAGTCGTTCTGAGTCACAGTGCATGGGGCCGGCCACACATGGGCCCACAGGTCAGAGAGCATACAGCTGCGAGTGTCGTGTTCAAGCGCCCAAATAAGTAACAAGAGGAGTTCGACACAGAGGCCTCGCCACCGCTTATAAACATGTCGGGCGCGCCTTCCGCGGGCGAGGTGGGACTAAAAATTAGACCGCACACAGCGCACCGGGAACCAGCTGTGCTCACAGGCCGACTTGGGCCCAATTGCGTCTTCACAACCAGAACACAGGGCCAACAAAAAAAGAGAGGCCACTAAAAATAAAAAAAATGCTACATACCATACACAAACACAGGCCCAACCACGAGTTCGCAGTTCATCGTGACATGACAATGCAGTTCACTGTTTTCAACTAAGCAGTCCTGTTGCTTCTTAAATGCATTCGTGTTCACTGAATCAGACCCAATCCACCACCTAACGCCAACCACACCATTTATTACTTCTATTGCACGATTGGTTGCATAAAAACTTATCCATTCGTGCTACAGACTAACACAACTCCTCTCCCCGTTCCTCATTTTCCTCAAAACATAGATCTAGGATTCATCCCATCCACAGCTCTTCTCTCGAATTCCACTAAACCCGCCAAGGACTGTAAGTGCGGCTGCTTGGCAAGGATGGCGCCGGTAGCGGACACATGCGTCTATGCAGAAGGTCTAGAGCTCACCAACACCGAGTGGCGGAGCATGCTCGGCTGCCTGATGATACCCAACAGGGGGTTTCGTGCGCCATTTCTTCATCGCCTCACAACCGCAGATCTACAGGAAAGTTGGGTATGTTTTTCCCTCACAATTTTGGACATAATTAGACTGCAAATACACATCTGAATATATAGTTCAATCAATTTGTTTCAGTAATATCAACAAAAATACAAAACAGAATTTGTATTGTTGTTCAGATCTGTTAGTTATTAAGACTAGATGCTTCCACCTATCTTTCTTCAGTACCACACCATGTATCGACACTAGCTAGATCAGAATCCCAACGCATGAACAAAAAAAGGGTCAGTAGATAAGCGTTGCAGTTATCTTAATATGCTGTAGAAGTACACTGTTACTGACATTGCAGTGCACGCATGTTGCAGTATAATATATATCCCAGTAAAACTAGGAGTCAATTGCGTATATAAGTTTGTTCATACATTGCAACTACTTTACAAAATACAGTCATATGTATGTAACTATTTAAGTAAACATAAACAAATCATACTAAGTGTAAAACAAAAATATTTGCTGTTTACTTATAAAATCTTTTTCCACCCATTCCAATATGCAGAAACTGCGATCCACAATAAAATTTCATGCTCCGAGTTCATGGAAGCTTACTTTAGATACAGAACACAAGAATGGCTATGGAGACATGCAAGCTGACTACCACATCGACTCTGAAGACTGCATCAACATAACTACTGGTTGGAAAGATTTTGTTTCCCAGAATGGCTTTGAGGCCGGAGAAGTGGCCATGGTCTTTTTCTACAAAGAAGAAGACTCCATCAAGTTTACAATATTTGCACTCTAGGCTGTCTAATATGAAGCAACCAATATTTCTAATGCTTTGCTTATGCTGTATGCTTTTAAAATTATGTCCATCAGACAATTTGAACGATGCATATTTAAAGTATGCAACCTCAACTGCGTCATTTTATCATCCTTTTTAGATAAAGTTCCTGTTGGCAGTAATGCAGTTCTCTCGAACGCATAGTGTGGTACTAATAATAAAAAAAGGCAGCCCTCTGAATAGTAACAAGGAAATACAAAATGGTCGAAACTTTGCAGTTAACATATGATGTTCAAAAACAATTCCAATTGTATGCAGTTCAAAAAAAATCTTATAATAACTATTCAGCTAACACAAGCGTATCATGGACCATCCATTCTAATAGCATAATAGAACATTAACAACACTACTAATGCAGTACAGAAATGCATATTATGCACTCATCTAGAACACAGAATATAGTTTAAGAAAAGGAGAAATCTCATAAGCAGCCATAACCACTGTAATGCAGCTACAACGAAGTACACTACCATAGAAAATGCAGTGCACTACAACGTATGCCACGACTACAACAAATAAAATTAAAGCAGTAAAGCTACAGACATGTGATAGACTGATAGAGGTGCCAATTTCACTCGCACTCCCATAACTCGCCTAAAAATTGTACAGCCACTAAACTATCAAAAAATACCCCCGCAAAAATTTACATGGAAGACACGGCAACAGAACGAACAACATCAGCTTTCATTTCAAAAATGCGATTCAAAAAATGACAATTATACCCGCAATACAATGAATTCAAACCTATAGCAACAGTAATTACAATATTCAAACACGCATGGACGGGCAAAATCAAAAAAATCGACAAGAACAGAGGAGCGGACGAAGCTCACCCGCCCGCACAATCAAAATAACAAGAATTGAAAACTAACTCCTAAAAATTAACAAATTATAGAGTGAACGGACTGTTTAAAACGAACGTAACCAAAGAATTCCTACTAAAAATAACATCCGAGCACAAAAAAATCGCATTTGATGCGAACACGAACAAACAGAGAAAGCTCGTCCGCCAAATCCCTCGATTTGCAAGCACTCTAGTATATTTTCCTGTAAATTAGAAAGAATAAAGCTAAAATGAGATGCAGACACAAACTAAATCATCCCGCGACACCCGATTCCACATAGAAATCGTGGGCGGAACACCGGAAAATGAAGCAGTTCTCCCGTGAAGCATTGCAGTGCTCGTCGTCAAGAAGATGCAGTGCACTTGCGTTCAGCGTGCAATGCAGAAGTGGTGTGCAGAATAGTTATTCTGCTAATATTAGCAGAATAGACCGTCTGTATATATATATATATATATATATATATATATATATATATATATAACCTGAAAGTTTGAAGTCGTTGGCTTCAGCCCCCACACATATAATGTGGGGGTGTTCGTAAAATGCGCGTAATCACACTTGATCCAACGTCTTGGTCCATTAAGGAGGTGATCGCACGTCGAACTAGGCAACCGGACTATATAGCTTTAACACTTTCACTTAGCCATAGGAGTTTGACGGTGGGGCTACTATATAGCCCCTGGTACTTCCGTGTTCATCCGAATACGGTGCGCGTATGTACATGACCGGGAAATGGTCCTTTGTTAATGCGGGGGAATCCCGAAGATTCCAATAAGTCATCGAGTGGTTCACCAGCCTCTCGTTGTGTCATGACAGTCAGTTTTCGGCTTTCTCTATAGAGGTGCTCATCCGTAATAACCAGGGCACAATCGTAGTAGTTCTCCTTTGGCCGCCTTAGCCTATAAAACGGAACGTAAGGTAGCAAACCCAGGAACTGGGCAAACCCAAGATTTGACCAAAGACATGATTCGGAGCTGATGCATATAAGGCCAAACTCGCGATGCCGAACACTCCCGAAGGTGTTCGGACTTTATAACATATACTGGGCTAAGTAACGCCCTCGATAATGAACCCAGTATTTCTAGGTATGTGCATTAATCTGTCGGTGCGAAATGCCAATAACGCCAGTACCCCTCGTGGGTGTATTAACCCGTGGGATGTCAAGCAAGAAGAGACATTAAAGAAGGTTTACACAGGGGCTTAATCTAAAGAGAAACCTTTGAGTGGGGCCATGCTGCACGTCTGCGCCTTTGTCTCCGTTGTGCCGTATCCTAGAAGGGTGTCGCACGATTGGTATCTGTAAAAAGAAAAACTCATGTAAAAGAGTCTAGTGTAATCGTGTGAGAAGTTTGTTATTCTTAATGAATAATGAAAATGCAATATATTGTTATATTAATAAAGTCAAGCAGAACTGTGGGCTTTGTTACATGTTTGAAGCCCCTAGCACCACCTATGTGGGTATATCTATGGACCCCAGCTCAGGTTTGTCTGGGCTATTACCACCGGTGGTGCACCGGACTCGTCTAACCGTGTCCGTGGTCTTGACGACCGATCATGTATTCTGGTAGGAGAGGCCGCTTAGTGTTCGGATGCTAGAGACGCCACATATTCTTCCACACTTAAGGAACGCTGTGTGTTTCCGCTAACTGTAATGACGCCACGTGGATGGGGCATCTTGAGTTTAAGGTAGGCGTAGTGCGGTACTGCGTTGAAGCGAGCGAAGGCCGTTCTTCCGAGCAATGTGTGATAGCCGCTTCGAAAGGGAGCGATGTCGAAGATTAATTCTTTGCTTCTGAAGTTGTCGAGAGAACCAAATGTAACCTCTAATACGAGGGAGCCCGTGCAGCGGGCCTCAACGCCTCGTATTACTCCTTTAAAGGTAGTCTTACTTTGGCTGATTCTGGATGGGTCTATCCCCATCTTGTGGACAGTGTCCTGATATATCAGATTAAGACTACTGCCACCGTCCATAAGGACTCGAGTGAGATGGTATCCCTCAACTATTGGGTCGAGCACCTAGGCAGCCGATCCTCCGTGCCGGATACTAGTCGGGTGATCCCTGCGATCAAAAGTGATCGGACAGGCCGACCAAGGGTTGAATTTGGGGGCGACGGGCTCTACTGTCCCCCAGTGTTCGGCTGGCGAGGCTCATCCTCGTCCTCACTTGGTGTCTCCCTTCCCTTGTGTTCGGCATTTAGCTTGCCGGCCTGCTTGAAGACTGTCGGTGTCAAAACCGGTGGATCTCCGGCAGGGGGTCCCGAACTATGCGTGTAGGCGGATGGTAACAGGAGACAAGGGACACGTTTATACCCAGGTTCGGGCCCTCTTGATGGAGGTAAAACCCTACTCCTGTTTGATTAATATTGATGATATGGGTAGTACAAGAGTAGATCTACCACGAGACCAGAGAGGCTAAACCCTAGAAGCTAGCCTATGGTATGATTGTTGTTCGTTCTACGGACTAAAACCCTCCGGTTTATATAGACACCGGAGAGGGCTAGGGTTACACAGAGTCGGTTACAATGGGAGGAGATCTACATATCCGTATCGCCAAGCTTGCCTTCCACGCCAAGGAAAGTCCCATCCGGACACGGGACGAAGTCTTCAATCTTGTACCTTCATAGTCCAGGAGTCCGGCCAAAGGTCATAGTACGGTCATCCGGACACCCCCTAATCCAGGACTCCCTCAGTAGCCCCTGAACTAGGCTTCAATGACGACGAGTCCGGCACGCAAATTGTCTTCGGCATTGCAAGGCGGGTTCCTCCTCCGAATACTTCATAGAAGATGTTGAACACAAGGATAGTGTCCGGCTCTGCAAAATAAGTTCCACATACCATCGTAGAGAGAATAATATTTGTACAAAGCTAATTTGCTGACGTATTCCACAGCGTGACATCATGCAACGGCCAAGCCTTTATTCGAATCGTTTTACGTCCCACCTCAGCGCGTTTAGCGAGGCAGTTTCCTTGGCACGTCTTGTCAAAGCAGAGATCGTGTCCCCTTATTCCGGGATTCTCATCAATACGGGCGTGGGTAACCCAACCGCGCCATTAATCACGGCGCTCGGGAGATAAGCGAGTTTTACTAGGCTGGTGGGGGTACATAGTTTCGTCCGCCCATATAAGGGGATAAGGATCCACTCTTTCCATTTACACCTTCTTCCTCCTTTGCTTATCCATCTCCGCGCACTCGAGCTCTAGCGCCTAAGTCCGCACTTCCCACCTCAACCTTCTCCAACCATGTCCGGAGCGGGAGGCAGGTGGATGGCTTCCTCCGTCATGGAGAGGCACATATAAAAGTTGACGAAGGCCGGATACTTGTCTAACGACATCGCGCACCGGCTCCCAGATGAGGGGCAGCTCATCCCCACCCCAAGGCCCCATGAGAGGGTGGTGTGTAACCCCAATATGAGATACTATCCTAAGGAGACTCGAAGGTCCCACCAAGGATAGAACAACATATTGATACGCTTTTGCAAGGTGAATATCATTACATCAACATTACATAATAGATGGGGATACATACAAAAGGCATACAATGCCACATGAATACAACATCACAATACACAAGAGAATCATCCGACTACGGATGAAACACAAACATAAACTCAAATGACATCCACCCTGCTAGCCCAGGCTGCCGACCTGGAACCTATCCCCTGATCGAAGAAGAAGCAGAAGAAGAACTCCAAAACAAGTTAACATCGCTCTCGCGTCATGATCATCGCATAACCTGTACCTACAACTGTTGTTGTAGTAATCTGTGAGCCACGAGGACTCAGAATCCCATTACCATGGGTATCAAGACTAGCAAAGCTTAGTGGGAAAGGAAGGGGTAAACTGGTGAGGTTGCAGCAGCGACTAAGCATATATGGCGGCTAACATACGCAAAAAAGAACGAGAAGAGAGCAAATGGAACGGTCGTGAAACTAGCAATGATCAAGAGGTGATCCTGAACTCCTACTTACGTCAAACATAACCCAAAACCGTGTTCACTTCCCGGACTCTGCCGAAAAGAGACCATCGCGGCTACACACGCGGTTGATGCGTTTTAATTCGGATCTGGTGTCAAGTTATCTACAGTCGGATATTAGCAAATTCCCATCTGCCACATAACCGCATTCAACGAAGGATATTCCTTCTCCCAGGAAGACCCGACCAGTCTCGAAATCCCGGTTTACAAGACATTTCGACAATGGTAAAACAAGACCAGCAAAGCCGCCCGATGTGCCGACAATCCCGATAGGAGCTGCACATATCTCGTTCTCAGGGCAACACCGGATAAGTCAAGCTACGAGTAAAACCAGACCTCGAGTTTCCCCGAGGGGGCCCCGCAGGCTGCTTGGTTCGGACCAGCACTTAGAGAAGCACTGGCCCGGGGGGGCTAAAATAAAGATGACCCTTGGGTTAATTACTCCCGAGGGAAAGGTATATGTGGTAGGCAAATGGTAAAACCAATACTCGGCCTTGCTGGAGGAGTTTTATTCAAGGGGAACTGTCAAGGGGGTCCCATAAATCACCCAACCGCGTTAGGGGCGCGAAATCCGAGAACATAATACCGATATGACGGAAACTAGGGTGGCAAGAGTGGAACAAAACACCAGGCATAAGGACGAGCCTTCCACCCTTTACCAAATATATAGATGCATTAATAATATAAGAGATATTGTGATATCCCAACATAATCCTGTCCACCATGGAGCAATCTTCAACTTCACCTGCAACTAACAACGCTATAAGAGGGGCTGAGCAAAGCGGTAACATAGCCAAGTAGTGGTTTGCTAGGAAGGGTGACAAGGTCAGAGGCTGACATGGCAATCTGGGAGGCTTGATAGAACAAGGGATAGGTAGCGCAGCATAGCGATAGAACGAAGCAACTAGCATAGCAATGATAGTAGTGAGCCAGGGTAGCGGTCATCTTGCCTGAAATCCCGCAAGGAAGAAGAACGAGTCCATGAAGACGATGAACGGTCGAAGACGAACCAAGCGTAGTCGAACGAATCCTCACGATCGCAACGAAACAGGAACTATCGAGAAGAAGTACAACCGGAAAGTAGAAAACAACATAGTAAACAACCATCACATAAACATGGCATGATGCACAATCAAGTATGATGCATGTCCGGTTTAATGAGACATGGCATGGCAAAGTGCACAAACAATACTACAAATTAAGTGGAGCTCAATATGCAACAAGTTGCATATTGACAGAACACCACATTCAATTATTTAGTTCTCTCTCGTTTATGTACCCAACAATATTAAATGTTATTAAACATGGCAAGAGGTGAAGCATAATTAAGCTAACTATTTAGGCAAGTCTAAATGAGGCCGGAAACATCGAACAACAATTCCGATAGATCCTCATGTTATTTAGCAATTTAATGCAACAACAATTTTAAACATTTTAAATGTTGTTATCATGATGCGGATGACATATGCAAAACTTATGCAATTTTATGAAAATGTTGACATGAGCATGTTATGAAGCATTTGGTCACCATGGCGGAACAAAACGGGTGCCACGGCAACGAATCCAAAAATGATGCCACGGCAACATACCGGTTCCGGCAACTCGTTGAGATATCGGTGCAAAAGAAGCAAGTGTGCGGATGTGCGAAACATGCTAGGATGGTGGGGTGATCCCGGATTCCGGGTTCCCACGCGACGGCGGCATGGCAAACAAGGAGGAACGTGCAAAGACATCTCAGGCACGGTGCAACCATGAGCATCTCATACAATCAAGCATGCATTCGTATGCGGGCATCGTCTCGGGTTATACCTTCGAAGCATGCATTTTCGGAGCGGTTCGGTTCGGTACGATGTAGAGGAAGTAGTCGTTCACGGGTCGTCGTGGGAAGTAGTTGTTCACGTGGCGACGGTAGTGGAAGTAGTGGTTCACGGACGTCGTGGAAGAAGTGGTACACGGCGGCGGTGGTAGTTGTTCAGGGTCTTGGCGGGTCGTCGTGTAGCCGTACATGTTGGTCGTGGTACACAGTTCATAGATGTTCGAGTCATCGGTAGAGGTACTTGTCGCATCCACGTAAGGGTCTTGGAGTCCTTGGCGGCTTAAGACCGCGATGCGAGGTGGTGGCTTGGGGTCAAACGACCGAGGCAAGGTGGCGCAGGAAGGTGAGGCTGCCGTAGGAGCTTGAGGGCGCGGGTGGCATGGCGCTGAGCGACAAGCTGCTGCTGCTCGAAGCAGACAGAGGCAGCTAGGGGGCACGGAGGAGGCCGGGAAG
>NC_057795.1:384821605-384832573 GCF_018294505.1 Triticum aestivum | reverse complement strand
CTTTTGTTCCTTGGAGCAGGGTCCAAGTCTCCTGGATCACGTCGGTGAGAAAATCACGTTCCCGAAGGTCTCATTCCGTTTGGACTCCGTTTGATATTCTGTTTCTTCGAAATACTGAAATAGGCAAAAAATAGCAATTCTGGGCTGGGCCTCCGGTTAATAGGTTAGTCCCAAAAATAATATAAAAGTGGAAAATAAATCCCAATATAGTCCAAAACAGTAGATAAAGTAGCATGGAGCAATCAAAAATTATAGATACGTTGGAGACGTATCAAGCATCCCCAAGCTTAATTCCTGCTCGTCCTCGAGTAGGTAAATGATAAAAAAGAATTTTTGATGCGGAGTGATACTTTGGCATAATTTCAATGTAAATCTTCTTAATTGTGGCATGAATATTCAGATTCGAAAGATTCAAGACAAAAGTTCATATTAACATAGAAGTAATAATACTTCAAGCATACAAATCGAAGCAATCATGTCTTCTCAAAATAACTTGGCCAAAAGAAAGTTATCCCTACAAAAATCATATAGTCTGGCTAAGCTCTATCTTCATCACACAAAGTATTTAATCATGCACAACCCCGATGACGAGCCAAGAAATTGTTTCATACTTTAATGATCTCAAACTTTTTCAACTTTCATGCAATACATGAGCGTGAGCCATGGACATAGCACTATAGGTGGAATAGAATGGTGGTTGTGGAGAAGACAAAAAGGAGAAGATAGTCTCACATCAACTAGGCATATCAACGGGCTATGGAGATGCCCATCAATAGATATCAATGTGAGTGAGTAGGGATTACCATGCAACGGATGCACTAGAGTTATAAGTATATGAAAGCTCAACAAAAGAAACTAAGTGGGTGTGCATCCAACTTGCTTGCTCACGAAGACCTAGGGCACTTTTTGAGGAAGCCCATCATTGGAATATACAAGCCAAGTTCTATAATGAAAAATTCCCACTAGTATATGAAAGTGACAACATATGAGACTCTCTATCATGAAGATCATGGTGCTACTTTGAAGCACAAGTGTGGTAAAAGGATAGTAGCATTGTCCCTTCTCTCTTTTTCTCTCATTTTTTTATTTGGGCCTTTTCTCTTTTTTTTACGGACACTCTTTTTTTATTTCGTCCGGAGTCTCATCCCGACTTATGGGGGAATCATAGTCTCCATCATCCTTTCCTCACTGGGACAATGCTCTAATAATGATGATCATCACACTTTTATTTTTCTTACAACTCAACAATTACAACTCAATACTTAGAACAAAATATGACTCTATATGAATGCCTCCGGCGGTGTACCGGGATATGCAATGAATCAAGAGCGACATGTATGAAAATTATGAAGGTGGCCTTGCCACAAATACAATGTCAACTACATGTTCATGCACAAAGCAATATGACAAAGTAATGTATGTCATATGAATGGAACGGTGGAAAGTTGCATGGCAATATATCTCGGAATGGCTATGGAAATGCCATGATAGGTAGGTATGGTGGCTGTTTTGAGGAAGTTATATGGTGGGTGTAGATACCGGTGAAAAGTGTGCGGTATTAGAGAGGCTAGCAATGGTGGAAGGGTGAGAGTGCGTATAATCCATGGACTCAACATTAATCAAAAGAACTCATGCACTTGTTGCAAAAATTTAGAAGTCATCAAAAACCAAAGCATTACACGCATACTCCTAGGGGGATAGATTGGTAGGAAAATACCATCGCTCGTCCCCGACTGCCACTCATAAGGAAGACAATCAATAAATAAAATTGTGCTCCGACTTCCTCACAAAGCGGTTCACTATACATGCATGCTACGGGAATCACAAACTTCAACACAAGCATTCTTTAAATTCATAATCACCACAACTAGGATTGCTTTGATATTATCACCTCCATATCTCAAAACAATTATCAAGCATCAAACTTATCTTAGTATTCAACGCACTCAAAAGAAAGTTTCACATATCTTGAATACCAAGTATATTATCTTTAAGCAAATTACCATGCTATTAACAACTCTCAAAATAATCTAAGTGAAGCATGATAGATTAATAGTTTCTTTAAAACAAATCCACCACCGTGCTCTAAAAGATCTAAGTGAAGCACTAGAGCAAAAATTATTACGCTCAAAAGGTATAAGTGAAGCACTATGAGCAAAACTATCAAGCTCAAAAGATATAAGTGAAGCACTATGAGCAAAACTATCAAGCTCAAAAGATATAAGTGAAGCACATAGAGTATTCTAGAAAATTCCAAATCATGTATGGCTCTCTCAAAAGGTGTGTACAGCAAGGATGATTGTGGTCAAGTAACAAGCAAAGACACAAATAATACAAGACGCTCCAAGCAAAACACATAATATGTGGTGAATAAAAATATAGCTCCAAGTAAATTACCGATGGAAGTAGACGAAAGAGGGGATGCCTTCCGGGGCATCCCCAAGCTTTGACTTTTTGGTGTCCTTGGATTATCTTGGGGGTTCGATGGGCAACCCCAAGCTTACGCTCTTGCCACTCTTTGTTCCATAATCCATCAAAAGAATTCACCCAAAACTTGAAAACTTCACAACACAAAACTCAATAGAAATCTCGTGAGCTCCGTTAGTGAAATAAAACAAAAGACTACTTTAAGGTACTGTAATGAACTCATTATTTATTTATATTGGTGTTAAACCTACTGTATTCCAACTTCCTTATGGTTTATAAACTAATTTATTATCCATAGATGCATTGAAATAAGCAAACAACACACGAAAAACAGAATTTGTCAAAAACAGAATAGTCTGTAGCAATCTGTAACTAACGCAAACTTCTGGAGCTCTAAAAATTCTACCAAAATAGGACGTACTGGGCAATTTTTTTATTGATCAGCAGCAAAAATAATCAAAGCAAAAGCACGTTTCTATGATTTATTGAATTTTTTCTCGTGAGTGCTAAGTTTCTGTTTTTCAGCAGAATCAAATCAACTATCATCGTAGCTTATCCTATAGGTTCTACTTGGCACAAACACTAATTAAAAGATAAAAACACATATAAACAGAAAGTAGAAACAAAATTTAACACTAAACAGGAACAAAAACAAATAACAAAAAATAAAATTGGGTTGCCTCCCAACAAGCGCTATCGTTTAACGCCCCTAGCTAGGCATAAAAGCAAGGATAGATCTAGGTTTTGCCATCTTTGGTAGGCAATCCATAAGTGGCTCTCATGATAGATTCATATGGTAATTTTATTTTATTTCTAGGGAAGTGTTCCATACCCTTTCTCAAGGGAAATTGGAATCTAATATTCCCTTCCTTCATATCAATAATCGCACCAATCGTTCTAAGGAAAGTGTCGGTGTACTAGAATAGGAGTACCCTAGTATCCCGAACTTGTGCACGGGCAGTTGCAGCACCCCGCGGCAAGGCTTGCCGGGCGACCGCCAAGGTCCTCCGTGGTTCCTTTGGAGCCATTCAAGAACTAAGTATTTAAGCTCAAGAGACAAGGCCCCGGCAAGAGGAGCTTGCCGGGAAGGCCAACCAAGGCATTTCAAGGAACTTGCCGCGACGCGCCCCGCGTCCCGGCAAGGCTCGGCGAGCGACAAGCTTCCGGGCCCGACAAGACAACGGCCGCGGCAAGGCGCATGCCGCGGCAGGCGGCCACTATGTGCCCACGCTCCAGCACATCCACCAACGTGTCGCCCTGAGGGCTTTTCCAGGCACGCGTGGCGGGAGGCTGTGCAGCCAGGGGTGCGTGGTGGCATGCGAAGCTGACAAGACTGCCATCGTGGAAACGGAGGCGTCCCTGACGGTACTTTTCTACACTGTTTGGGCGACGCAGACGGGCATTTACTGCCTTTGTCCCCTGCCGTCAGGGTTAGGTAGGATACACTGTGCAAGTAACTGTACCAACCACCTCTCTTTTTACATTTTTGCCCTCGTCTACGTTGCCACCTGTCGGTGACCCCTTTGGCGTATAAAAGGAGGCCCATGCACAACGTAGAAACGGTTCGGATCATTCGGAAGCCAGAAAAACACTTAGCTCTCTCTCGAGCAAGAACATAATACAATCAGACAAGCAGCAGTAGGAGTGTCATCTCTCCGGAGAGCTCCGAAGCTGGGTAAACTGCTCGTGTGTTTCGCCTCGATCTGCTCTTCGTGCGACCTCCGCCCCTCGCCGAACCGAAAGGGGCTCGGTCCGCCGGTCCCATAGGTGTTCGTGGATCAGTTTCCCCGACATCTTTGGCGCGCCAGGTAGGGGAGCGTCGAGATTGTGTGAACCTGATCCGGCGTGCACACGAGCTAGATCTTCATTTTATTCATCAACATGCCACCGAAGAAGAAGGCTTCGGAGGAAGCTGCTCCGTCCGCGTCGATCCCGCCACCACCGGAGCAAACAGGTGGTGGGGTAGACGTTGGCGGAAGGACGGACGTCGACGAGGAAACTCACGACGCTGCCAGGTCCAAGGGCAAGGCGGCGCAGACCTCAACGTCCGTGCTTGTTTCGCGCCCATCTCAGGAGGCGTGGGACCAACAGCGTCATGGTACTCGCAGTACCATACATTTGTTGGGCCAAGATCAAGCTGGTGGATCGCGGGGCGCCCAAGACCAGCATGCACGCCAACGCGCTGGCACGAGCGAGACGCGGTCGCCTGGACGGGATACTGCTCCTTCTAACATAGTTAGAAGTCCGAGCACATCCCGCTCCTCGCGCCGTCCGCCACTGCCACCCACCACTCCAGCGGAAGCTCTGGCGCGAGCTCAACTGCTCCTGGGTTACCCTCCAACGTCGGACAAGATCGACGAATGGAGGGCCACCATTCAAAGTCTCATCGGCTACGCCAACGGCGACACTCCACGGCAGCTGAGCACGTCGCTGCCGCGGCAGGACTGTCGGGCACAAGCCGATGGCGACAAGACCGATGAGGGTGCGACCACCATGCACTCTCCATCCCGAAGGCCAAGATCGCCGACTCGCCGGATCCACCTCGACAGCGACTCCACCGCATCGTCGGATCCGCGAGCTCGTCGCGATCAGTGCCAAGTTCTTCACGATCGACAGCAAGAAGACGCTCGAACTCGCATCGAGCGCCGAAGAGAAGCGCGATGTCAATCCGACAAGCGCGCTGGACCCTCTGTTGACATGCATGCGCCAGGGGAACCAGACGACTTGCCGTACGCGGTAGGTTGCCCTGCGTTCACTCGTGAGCTGCGGCAAGTCCAGTGGCCCAGCACGAAGAACTTCAAGCCAGACGTACCGGAGAAGTATGACGGCAAGACGCATCCGTCGGAGTTCCTCAGCATCTACACCATCGCGGTGCAGGCTGCCGGGGGACGAGACGACAAGATCCTTGCCAACTACTTCCCACTGGTACTCAAACCCATTGTCAGATCATGGCTCATGCACTTGCCGGACAACTCCATATCTTCCTGGGCAGATCTGTGCCATTAGTTTGTCGGCGCCTTTACAGGCGGCCATAAGCCTCATGGCCAAGAGAGCGATCTTCATCTGCTTGCCCAGAAGGAAGGAGAACCCCTGCGCAAGTACATTCAGAGATTCAGCAGTGTACAGCACAACATCCCGGACGTCCACCCTGCCGCAGTGATCAGCGCGTCCCATCAGAACGTGCGGAACCGCAGGATGCGAGAGGAGATGGTGATGTGCAAGATCAGAGACGTCAGTGAGCTATATGCCCTGGCCGACAAGTGTGCACATGCTGAGGAAGGGAGGAGACTCCCCGGAGAGAACATAGGAGCAGGAGGATCTGATAGTGAGGAGACCACCCCGGCAAGGAAAAACCGGCGGCGGAATAACAGGAAAAAGAAAGGCAAATATGTGCTAGTTGTTGAGCAGTCCGACAACGGAGGTAGCGCCAAGAAAGCCAAAGCTGGCGGCTTCGGCAAGGAGATTGCCGCAGAGGCTGTGGCGGTCGCCGACAAGCAGGACGGCACCAACAAGCAGTACTGCAAGATCCACCGCACCAAAGGCCATGACCTCCAGAGCTGCAAGAAAGTCGAGCAGCTTGTTGAGCAACAAAAGGCTGAGTACGAGTGGCACGACAAGGAGAAGGCCCAGGAAGGTGCTGGAGGATCCGGCAAGAAACGTCCCGGTCGAGGAGGACGCCGCGGCAAGGCCAAGCAGCGGCAAGGAGAGAGGCCTCCCCGTGGCCGCGACAAGGATGAAGACGATGACGACGAATACATGGATGATGAGGAGACTGATGAGCAGGAGTTCCAGAAAGCCATAGAGGTCCTGTGCGTTGACGGCGGTGCTTCTCTGCATACTTCGTACCGCCAGCTCAAGCAGTGGGTGCGGGAAGTTAATGCAGCAGAACCACCCGTCGAGTCACGCAAGCCTCTCAAATGGTCCAGCACGCCTATCATCTTTGATATTGAGGACCACCCTGATTGCGTAACCGCGGTCGGGTGCTTGCCGATGTTGGTTTCACCAACTATCCGCAACCTCAAGGTCACAAAGATGTTAGTTGACGGCGGGGCCGGCTTGAACCTGATCTCCTCCACGGTGCTCCAGAAACTCCAGATCCCTGACAGCGAGCTCGAAGAGACTGGCACGTTCCAAGGAATCAACCCGGGAAGGAGCGAGCCGAAGGGAAAGATCACGTTGCCGGTAACATTTGGCAGCAAGTTGAACTTCAGGACTGAGAGGGTCACTTTTGACGTTGCTGATTTTCCATTGCCTTATAATGGGATACTTGGCCGTCCAGCGCTCGCCAAGTTCATGGCAGCCTCTCACTATGCCTACAACGTACTGAAGATGCCAGGCCCAATAAGTGTCATCTCTGTCCCTGGCGACAAGAAGGATGCTCCTATCTGCGCCGACAAGATCTACCGGGAAGCAGCAGCCGCAGCGGATTGCAAGACACTTGCCGCTGAAGCTCCCGGGGGGAAGAAGAAGAACAAGTCCGGCAAGAGCTCTGATGCCCACTCCGGCAAGCGCACCTCTTCGGAGTGCTGCGCTACCATCGAGGACACACCATCGAGCTCCACCGGCAAGTGGAAGAAGGCAATGGTAGCTCCACCTGAGACCAAGAAGGTGTCCGCCAAGGAGGACAGCACTGGTGGTACCTTCACCATCAGTGCCACTCTCGACCCCAAATAGGAAAGCGCGCTCGTTGCTTTCCTGCGGGCGAACGTCGACGTGTTTGCATGGCAACCATCTGACATCCCTGGTGTTCCCAGGAAAGTAATTGAGCACCACCTTGCCGTCTGTCCTCATGCGCGGCCGATCAAGCAGAAAGTCAGGAAGCAGGCAGTGGAGCGCCAAGAGTTCATTGCAGAAGAGATCAAGAAATTGGAAGCAGCAGGCCTTGTCAGAGGAGTGCTCCATCCCACGTGGTTGGCCAATCCTGTTGTCGTGCGCAAGGCTAACGGGAAATGGAGGCTTTGTATCGACTTTACCGATGTCAATAAAGCTTGTCCCAAAGACCCATTTCCTTTGCCGCGCATCGACCAGATTGTTAACTCCACGGCCGGATGTGATTTGCTTTCATTTCTTGACGCATACTCAGGATACCATCAGATCTTCATGGCAGAAGAAGATGAGGAGAAGACCGCATTCATCACCCCGTGTGGCACGTACTGTTTCGTACGGATGCCTTTCGGTTTAAAGAATGCTGGTTCAACATTTGCAAGGGTAGTCCATCACGCTTTTGAGCCGCAAATGCATAGAAATGTGGAAGCCTACATGGACAATATAGTGGTCAAGAGCAAGGACAGGGCGACCCTGATTCGAGATTTAGATGAAACATTTGCAAATCTGCGCAAGATCAACCTCAAGCTGAACCCCGAGAAGTGTGTGTTTGGAGTCCCCTCCGGCAAGCTTCTCGGGTTCTTTGTGTCTCAACGGGGAATTCAAGCCAATCCCGGCAAGATCAAGGCCATTGAGCAGATCGAAGCACCAAAGCGCGTCAAGGATGTACGAAGGCTTGCCGGTTGCGTGGCTGCTCTCAGTAGGTTTATCTCTAGATCTGCTGAGCGCGCCCTGCCATTCTTCAAAATTTTGAAGAAGGCAGGTCCAACGAAATGGACTCCGGAGGCGGAGGCTGCGCTGCAGGACTTGAAGAGATACCTGTCCTCCACTCCAATACTTGTCGCACCTAAGCCACAAGAGAAGTTGCTGCTGTATATAGCGGCAACCAATCAAGTGGTTAGTGCTGCGTTAGTAGCAGAGAGGGAGGCGGATGATGAGCCAGCAACCACGGCAGGTGCATCCAGCGACAAGCAAGGGGCTTCGCCGGCAAGCTCTGCCCCGACAAGCTCTGGTCCGACAAGCTCTAATCCGGTAAGCTCTGGTCCCGACAAGGATGGGTCTGCGCAGGAGCATTTGAAGGTGCAGAAAAGGATGGTGCAGCGCCCGGTTTACTTTGTCAGTTCCCTTCTACAGGGGGCTAGGTCGAGGTACTCTGGTGTGCAGAAGTTGCTTTTCGGCCTTCTCATGGCCTCAAGAAAGCTGCGCCACTACTTCCAAGCACATGAGATCATAGTGGTCACTCGTTTTCCGCTAAAGAGGATACTACAAAACCCAGAAGCAACGGGCAGGATTGTCGAGTGGGCACTGGAACTGTCAAGCTTTGGTCTCAAGTTTGAGAGCACTTCAACTATCCAAAGCAGAGCATTGGCAGAATTCATAGCAGAATGGACGCCAACACCAGATGAAGAAATTCCAGAGATGAGCATTCCCATCAAGGAGGCAAGCAAAGAGTGGCTGATGTACTTTTACGGTGCCTTCTTGCTGCAAGGCGCCGGTGCGGGCGTACTTCTTGTCGCACCCACCGGAGAGCACCTCAAGTACGTAGTCCAGATGCACTTTCCCAAGGAGCAAGCAACGAACAATACTGCAGAGTATGAAGGGTTGCTTGCCGGGCTCAGGATAGTAGCCGACCTTGGGATCAAGAAGCTCATTGTCAGGGGTGACTCACAGCTTGTCGTCCGCCAAGTGAACAAGAATTATCAGAGTCCGTTGATGGAAGCTTACGTTGATGAAGTGAGAAAACTAGAAGAGCACTTTGATGGCCTACAGATGGAGCATGTTCCGAGAGCTCAGAACGACGTGGCCGATGGCCTGTCAAAGTGCGCCGCACTGAAGTTACCTGTGGAACCAGGGATCTTTGTGCTCAAGCTGACTCAACCATCCGTAACACCATCAACTGGACAGAGCAAAAAGAGGAAGTTGATTTCTGGTGACTACTTTCCGGCAGAGCTCCCCGAAGCCGCCGCCAAGAAGGTCACCAAGATAAACACCAAGGATGCTGAGGAGCAGTCTGCTCCGGCAAGCCTTATGGTTTGTTCCGTCGTAGCAGACGCTCCCGACAAGCTTTGCTCCGGCAAGCTTGCCGGGGAACATCAAGCTCTGGCTGAGCCGCAGGTTCTCGTCATAGAAGCGGATGTTCCCGCAGCAGCAGATGTGCCTTTAGTCCTTGTTGTCGAGCCGCAAGCTCCAGCATGGGCACAACAAATTGTCCATTTCCTTCGGACAGGAGAACTTCTCGAAGAGCAAGAAGAAGCGGAAAAAGTAGCCCGGCAGTCAAGTATGTACCAGTTTGTCGACAGCACACTGTACAGAAGAAGACTCAACGGTGTGAAATTGAAGTGTATTCCCCGGGAAGAAGAACAAGAGCTATTGGCAGAGATACATGAAGGCATATGTGGTCACCACATTGGCGCAAGAGCACTTGCCGGCAAAGCGTTCCGGCAAGGTTTCTTTTGGCCGACAGCCCTCCAGGATGCAACTGCACAAGTAACCAAGTGTGAAGCGTGCCAGTTCCATTCCAAGAAGATACACCAGCCAGCTCAAGCTCTCCAGACGATCCCTTTATCCTAGCCATTTTCGGTCTGGGGGCTCGATATCCTCGGCCCCTTCCCCCGAGCTGTCGGGGGCTTTGAGTACTTGTACGTTGCAATCGACAAGTTCAAAAAGTGGTCGGAAGTGGAACCAGTGAGGAAGGTGACAGCACAATCAGCAGTCAAGTTCTTCAGGTCGATTGTTTGCCGTTTTGGGATCCCTAACAGGATCATCACCAACAACGGCACGCAATTCACGAGCCGCACCTTCATGCAGTACGTCCAAGATCTTGGCGCCAAGGTCTGCTTCGCTTTTGTTGCTCATCCGAGAAGCAACGGTCAAGCGGAGAGGGCAAACGCTGAAGTGCTGCGCGGGTTCAAGACCAGGACTTTCGACAGGCTGCACAAGTGTGGAAGAAACTGGATCGAGGAGCTGCCGGTGGTTCTTTGGTCGATCAGGATGACGCCAAATCGAGCCACTGGCCAGACACCTTTCGCTCTAGTCTATGGAGCAGAGGCAGTTCTCATACGGATCACCTCGAGTGCTCGCTTATGATGAGCTTGAGCAAGAGCAGCTGCGACAAGATGACACACTGCTCCTTGAGGAGGATCGTCTTCAGGCTGCTGTACGAGCTGCTCGATACCAGCAAGCTTTGCGCCGCTACCATAGCCGCAAAGTTAATGCCAGAAGCTTCGAGGAAGGCGACCTTGTTCTTTGGCGCATTCAGTCCGCCAAGAATTCCAACAAGTTGACGCCGAAGTGGGAAGGCCCTTATCGGGTGAAATGAGTCACTAGGCCCGGCGCTGTCTGCCTTGAGACCGAAGATGGCATTCCGGTGAGCAACTCCTGGAACATTGAGCATCTTCGTAAGTTTTACCCATAGGGCGCGGTTGCCGGAACCTATTCCGGCAACCACCTTTTGTACAAGTCTTGCCGATGTTGCATGTAATCCTTTGTACAAAGCCGGGCGCAGATCCCGTGCATAAGTAAAACTCATGTGCTCTGCACAGCTTGTCAGTTTCATGCATTATATCTTTTTCTTGCATGTGTTATCTGACACTTTGTGCAGCACCAATCCCCGGTAAGCGATAACGAGCCGAAAGGCTCCATATCTTTATTTTCACTTCTTTCTTTTTCCCAAGGAAGATTCCCAAGGAAGATTCCCTCGCGCACAAGTTTGCCGGG